>NC_090749.1:87376847-87416847 GCF_036898095.1 Palaemon carinicauda | reverse complement strand
ATTCTGCATTAACGTTTCCAGTCCACGGGCTACTTTCTATCAATGCATTGAGTTTCATGTCATGCTTTTGTTTGAGTTTTCTATACACTTTCTCGTTCATTTCTTCATAGCAGAAACCTCGAACTGGGTCTTTCCAATCCGTTGGTATTGAGGCTTCAAAATGTCTCCTTTTTCTTGTTAGGTCTTCAAACGCTCTTCGGTTTTTAATATCACCAACTTTTAATATCACCAACTTTTAATATCACCAACATTGCCATATATGTATGGAACTATTAAAACTCATAAGCCAAATTATCCAGCTAGGCCAATAATGAGTTCTGTAGGTTCAGCAGCATATAAGGTATCTAAGTACCTTGTGAATATCCTCAATCTTTTAGTTGGCACCATTTCATATTCAAATATAAAAAATAATGTAGACTTGATTAACAAACTGAATGAAGTACAGATTAACAGTACCTATAGGCTTGTCAGTTTTGACGTAGTCTCTCTATTCACTAAAGTACCTATTGATGACATGTTGGAATTTTTATCTGAAACCTTAGATAATAGACAATTGAATCTACCATTCTCCAAACACACTTTAATAGAATTAATTAAACTATGCATAAAAGATTGTAAATTTGAATTCAATCGGAGATTTTATGCACAAACATTTGGTATGGCTATGGGAAACCCTTTATCCCCAGTATTGAGCAATCTATATATGGAATTCTTTGAAAGCAGAATCTTAAATAACATCATACCTAATAATGTAAAATGGTTTCGATATATTGACGACATAATATGTGTGTGTGGCCAGGAAATGAAAATTTAGATAACTTTTTTCTTAGATTGAATAGTTTGGTACCATCAATAAATTTCACTATGGAGCTGGAGAATAATTGTACCCTACCTTTTTTGGACTGTCGCATACATAGATGTAATAATATAGTCCATGGGCCAGAAAGTGAAACCCCCCCCCCTAGGGAATTTTCACGACCCCCTAGTTTTCTTCCTTAGGGTGTCCTTTATGCATATCCGGGTGTTTCCAAACACATAAATGTGGCAAAAAGGCAAAATTGTCACTTTTCGTACAAACCGCACGCCAAATTTTCACATTTTCAGCCGCACTGACTTTGTGTCACTTTATTGGCTCTAACTTCTTTGATATCCAAACTAAGTGAACATTTTTAGTACCAACATAATGCCAAGATCAAGAGCTACGCAATGGTATATAATTACGTCCATAATTGATGATTATTACGTATTCCAGGGTCATTATTGTACCCCCTACCCTTAATTTTTGTTTGA
Source organism: Palaemon carinicauda (assembly GCF_036898095.1). Classification (NCBI taxonomy): domain Eukaryota; kingdom Metazoa; phylum Arthropoda; class Malacostraca; order Decapoda; family Palaemonidae; genus Palaemon; species Palaemon carinicauda. The sequence goes on along the minus strand of NC_090749.1, from coordinate 87,415,557 downwards.
AAAGGGGCACGTGTAACTAGTTGCTACTGATACTGATGATATTGTTGAGGCATTTAGTTACATTTCTGTATTTGATTTTGGACATAATCTTATTTAGAATATTGCATATCAGTTTCGTTCTCTAATTTCCCAAAATATGTGAATTAAGTGACAATAATCAATTGATTGTATAATGGCCACATATTTTTATTGATACCTACTTTGTAGGGAACGCTTCTTAATAACTTCTGTAAATCGTGACATATCTGCATTATTTTGGTGCTAATCAAATGCTTGGAGCATATACAACTAAGCTTGATGATGTAAAGTTAATCTGTTACTGAAATCCATTATCTAAATTGCTGTTACCTATCCCCCACTCCTTAAAAATAGTCCAAATTTCAATTGACGGAACTTTGTTCTACCCTCATCTTCCCTATCATCTCTACTTTCTGGTACCAAATGGCAACAAAACAATTCATCTTTATGATTTATTATAAAAAAGAGTATTTTACTAACATTTAAAGGAGATGCTTTGAAGAGAAGTATACGGCTTGGACATTATTCACGGTAGAGTGGCCACCACATACTTATATCATGAATATGCATGCACAAACATAGTAAATATGACTAAAACTATAAATGTAGGACACTACCTATTGCAGTGTGTCTGACTTTCATATCTGACAGGTGTCATTCACTGAGAGAACCAAGAAAATCATCGATTAACAGTAGAATAAGATAAATGTAACCAATATAAATGTCTTTTATAATTTAAACTGACAACTAACACCAACAGGTAAATGGTGAAGAGCTTGGAAGTCTACATCAATGTTTGAAATCTGCGAAGTTGTGTTCATTAGATATCATTATATGTGGAGTATGATGGCCTAGTTAGTCTCTCTTTGCCACTGGCAACAGACAACTACAGAAAAGAACTAGCTTGACAATTTACACATTGCGTTCATGATTCTTCATCATAAATGTTGTCGGCTAGGTTGTTAACCCTGGATAGGTACGGTCCTCGGACACCCCTTTAAGGGTATACTCGGACGCGAACGACCCCGACACCAAAAAAAATTCTTGAAAAATCAGTTTTTGCAGTAACCTCCTTTTTTCTTTTGCCAAAAAAAACTTCAATGAATGCTTAAAACAACTGTAAAGATAAATACTACTCATCTGCAGAAAAACTATTTATTATAAATATTTTAAAAAATTAAGTAGAAAAAAAAAAGACCTGACATAAAAATTCATAAAAAAAAAGTTTATACATATATACACAAATCCTTTTAGGAATTGATTCTTGAATGTTTAGGACACATCTTGATGTATTTTGGATGAAGTCAGACCCATGGAGGTGAAGATCTGAAATGAGAAAAAAAGGGTAACTTTTTTTGGCCAAAAAAAATTGTCCAAATTTCATGAATTTTTTTGGGTACCCAAATGAAATAGGAAGTGGCTAATTTTTTTAGGGAATAAACATATGTTATCCTAAAATAGAAATATGTAAAAAAATCTTCATTATTTTGTAAATTACATTTATATCAGGGGCCATATCTAAAGGTAATTTTTTGAGTACTTGGAAATTTCGTTAAAAAATACATATATTTAATATATAATATGATATTTATGCAGGTAAAAATATACCAAAATATCACAAATTCTATAGGGAACAAGAATATATATAGATAGGGCAGCTTACGCTTCGGATATGTCCACAAAATGGCCGCCAACCACACTGACTCAGACTCCCTAATCTGCCACTTGAAATGTAGGAAGGGTATGTCAATTTCAAGGTGTTATTTACTAATCTAATTATTATTGGATATGCATAAAAATTGTATGGTGGGTTGCTGGATAATTGTCGATTATTTTACGACTATAAAATTAAAATTCTGACCCAAAAAATTTTTTTTGAAGGGAAATAAAATCGAAAAAAAAATGTAAAACAATATTTTAGCTAAAAAAATTTGATGATATTCGATCAAAAAAAAAGTAAACAAAATTTTCCGACAAATAAACATCTAGAGGAATCATTACTCTGTGATAGTTCCTTAGTACGTAGTAATTTTGAAAGAATTGGGAAAAAACGAAAAAATGGCAATCACCGGAAAATCGAACACATACCTATATATACGCCATATCTGGCTAAAAAAGAAATAGGCATGGGTAGCCAGATCATCTAGAAACACTTTCCAACACTATAAAAATATAAGTTTTGCGACACTACTTGCCAATTCCTTACGGTAACATGACTAAGCAAAAAAATGCAAAACAAATAAAAAGGGGCACTCGTGGAAAAATTGCCATTCTAATATACGGCATTTCAGAAAAAAAAAATTTCAGCCACGTGCTAGGCAAACCATCAAGGCATATTTTCCGACAAATAAACATATAAATGAAATATTACTCTGTGATAGTTCCTTAGTACGTAGTAATTTTGAAAGAAATGGGAAAAAACGAAAAAATGGCAATCACAGGAAAATCGAACACATACTTATATATACGCCATATCTGGCTAAAAAAAAAATAGGCATGGGTAGCCAGATCATCTAGAAACACTTTCCAACACTATAAAAATATAAGTTTTGCGACACTACTTGCCAATTCCTTACGGTAACATGACTAAGCAAAAAAATGCAAAACAAATAAAAAGGGGCACTCGCGGAAAAATGCCCAACATTCTAATATACGGCATCTCAGATAAAAAAAAAAGACATGCACGTGTTAGCCCAACCATCAAGGCACACTTTCTAACACATAAACATGAAAAAAAAATCAATAATATACGGCAATTCCTTACTACGTAGTAAATTTTTACAAATATTGAAAAAAAAACAGAAATTGGCAACCGCAGTTAAATACCCAATATACCAATAACTACGTCGTATCTGACAAAAACAAAATCACGCATGGGTAGCCAGATCATCTAGACACACTTTCCAACATTAAAAAAGCAAAAGTTTTACGACACTATTTCGCAATATCTTACGGAAAAATGACTTGGCAAAAAAATTAATAAAAATTAAAAAGGGACACTCGCGGTAAAATGCCCGACATTCTAATATACGACATCTCAGATAAAAAAAAGACATGCACGTGTTAGCCCAACCATCAAGGCACACTTTCTAACACATAAACATGAAAAAAAAATGAATAATATACGGCAATTCCTTACTACGTAGTAATTTTTACAAATATTGAAAAAAAACAGAAATTGGTAACCGCAGTTAAATACCCAATATACCAATAACTACGTCGTATCTGACAAAAACAAAGTCATGCATGGGTAGCCAGATCATCTAGACACACTTTCCAACACTAAACAAGCAAAAGTTTTACGACACTATTTGGCAATATCTTACGGAAAAATGACTTGGCAAAAAAATGAAAAAAAATGAAAAAGGGGCACTCGCGGTAAAATGGTCCTCGTGGTGATGAACGACATTTTAACTAAAAAAAAAAACATGCACATGGTAGCCAAACAATCCACCAAGACTTTCCACAACTGATAACCTATACAAGTTGAACCATTCTACGACAATTTCATAATACGTAATAACTTTGATAATTATGCAAACTACCTCAGAAGGGTAAACTCGGACGCGAACGACCCCGACGCGTCTCAGAAATCGGGGAAGGAGTACAGCTACAGCAATGCACATCTGGACACTACTAGAGCGTGTAGGGGAGACACCTCCTGCAGGTCGATCACCCACAAATTCAGTCACAGGGGTGAGTCACGTGAGAAAAACCTGTTTTTTTTTTACGCTCGGGGTCGCAAACGACCCACCGTACCTATCCAGGGTTAATATCAATATCCTCTGTATCCAAATCATCATCGCTGTCAGCTTCTCTGTCTAGTATGAAATCAATGAGTTCCTGTGGCAGTATATCACCTTTGACCCAGTCAGTCTGCAGCTGTCCTGGGTCATCAAGTTTCCAGCCTTTGCCTACTGGACTTGGTATATCTGGATATGGCACACTGGACTTATTCCAAACATATGCTTGGTTGTTGCATCTGAGGATATGCATGTGCAGTGATGACCTGCATGGTGGGAGCAAGCTCAGATCAATGCCATCACAACTGGACAAAATTTGGCCTTTCCTGAGCTGGAATTTTTATCTAAACATATCATAGAGCAGCTTGTTTATGTCTTTGTAGTTGGCCTTTCCATACATACAGCAGACAAACTGTTCAAGTTCACTGAATGTTTCTTCAGAAAGTACAGCAGTGGTTGCTAGAGAGATTAATGCTGAATGGTATTCAGGATGGGCATCAAGTGTTTTCTTTGGTGTAAGTTTACCTTGGTGAACGAAGGCACTTGTTGTATTGCATCCTGTGAATGCATGAAAAGAGTACATGAGTTTACAGTAATCTGTACCATGTTAGCTAATAACAGCCCTCACATCAATTAGTCTTCTCTTGTTTGAAACGCCAGTATCAAATAACACAGACGGGTCAATATCTTGAGAAAACTTCAACAGCAACAGGAAGACATCAGTATCTGGTGAACGGACTACAATCACCTTTTCTGCCCTAAATGATTTGGCAGCATGGATGCAATGCAGAATGATCCCAGTATCTGCTTCCTCCTGTGAAGATAATAGGTCCTTCACCTGCGTGGTCTGAACAGTCAATCCATCCTCACTTGTAAGGAGAGTGCATTCGTCCTTATACACAAAATATACATCAATTTGTAAACTCTTATTGCACGGTTGTAATGTTTGCCCTTCAACATTTGATCACTCGATCCACTTGCACATACACCAGCCTGAATAATGATGTCCTCAAAGCCTGTGGCAGACATCATCTTCCCGATGACTCCAAGGTATGAGCAGATTGTATGAAATGCCCCAATCCTTACAAGAACACCACTGTACCAACCGTGTTTCACACAATTGTACATAATTCCTTTTGTATGTATTATGCTTGTATCTTCGCTCCTCCCTCGCACTAAAACGAACATGAAAATTCCTGTCTGATTTTTCCTCTGTGATATTGTCTGTCTTGTGAACTTGTCATGTCCTGTTGCCTTGAGGTTTTGTATATAAGGAGAATGTTCCACAACAATATAACTCAGTCGTTTCCAATCTGCCTTTGAGTTCATACCCTTACTCGGCGCTGTCACATTGGTGACCCCGGAAGTCGACTCGCTCCCACTGCCTTCCACCCCCACCTCCCTCGCCCCTCCATCGTTGTTACTATGACGGAGGCTGACTCTACTCCGGCAGTTGGCACTGCAGCCGCCCCATTGAAACTTTCACCGTTCGCCAGCGGAGAAGCGTTCGCTTGGTTTCAACGCGCTGAAGTCCACTTTCGTATCAGGGGCGTGACTCGCTCAACCACCAAAGCGGATTATGTTCTCGCGGCGATACCCGAGGACACCTTCCCAGAAATATCCGACTGGCTTTGTGAACAAGGAGACACCCCAATAGCGTATGACGCCCTCAAATCATACCTTCTGCAGCAGTACTCGCCGTCACCAACCGCCCGTATAGCAAAGCTTTTTCAGCTCTCGCAACAACCGTTGGGGGACCAAAGGGCTTCGCTTGCCCTCAGGGAAATGACCAGTATCGCTCGCCTTCAACCTGCCGCAGACAGCTCTCCTCGTGAGGTGAACCTACTCCGTGCCCTTTGGAAACGCCTGAACCTGTGCGCGCTGCCATACCCGATGTCGATAGTTTACCCATAAAGGACTTGATGACCAAAGCCGACGCCCTTATGGACAGCCACTTCAAGACCTCTATCAACGCCTCCACCCCTGACGACGAGGATGCCTATTCAACGTCAACCGAAGCTGACATGAATGCCGTAGGACATACACGCCTACCCCGTGACGTGCCGAAGCGGCGACAAAGCCACCCACCGCACACCAATCGCTCGCGCCCCAACGAACGACTTCTACAGCCACTTACTACCTCCCATCCGCCGCAGTTTTGCTACTACCACTTCAGATTCGGGGCAACCGCGAAGAAATGTGCCAAAGATTGTCAGTGGCCAAAAACGTGTAAGTAGGCCATCGCTTGTGGCGGTGGCCTCCCATGTTTCTAATCTTTTCTCTTTACAGGATGCAGGAACGGGCGTGCGATTTTTGGTAGACACGGGTGCTTGTCGTTCTCTTTTGCCAAGGAAACTCTTCAAGGCACAACGTAGTCTGTCTACATCTGCCGACGTCCGCTTGGTAGCTGCCAACGGATCTGCGATACCCACCTACGGTTACGAGAGCCTCACATTATCGTTCTGAAACGGTAAATTCAATTGGAAGTTTCTCGTTGCTGACGTCACAATGCCAATCCTCGGTGCGGATTTCCTCTCTCATTTCCACCTTCTGGTCGATGTCGCCCACCGACGATTGGTCAATGCAGACTCGTACTTGTCGACACCTCTTCAACCCGCCCCCTCTAACCTCGCTCTCCACATCAGCGCACCCACGGATGCCTACGCCCACCTCCTCACGTCGTACCCGGAAGTTTTCCGTCCAGAACTTCGCCAAACGCCCACGGTTCCTGCCAAGCACGGTATTTATCACTATATCAAGACGACGGGACCCCCAGTCTTTGCAAAATTCAGACGTCTGGCACCGGAACGATTGGCAGCCGCCAAACAGACGTTCGCCGAAATGGAGAAAATGGGCCTTTGCCTAAAGGCCTCCAGCCCATGGTCGTCACCCTTACACATCGTTCTGAAGAAAGACGGCTCCCTCCGTCCGTGCGGGGATTACAGGCGCCTGAACATGCAAACAGAACCGGATCACTACCCCCTCCCAAACATTGCCGATGTAACCTCCTACCTGCACAAAGCGAAGGTTTTCTCTACGCTCGACCTCCTGAAGGGGTATTATCAGGTGCCTATGAACCCAGAAGACATCCCCAAGACCGCCATCACCACTCCGTTTGGCACATACACCTTCAATTACTCTTGTTTTGGCCTTCGTAATGCTGGGGCAACGTTTCAACGTCTCATGGATGGCATCTTAGGGGACCTCCCTTTCTGTGTATGTTATGTGGACGACATGTGTTCTCCTCCTCAAAAGAGGAACACCTCCGTCACCTGTGCATCGTGCTCGACCGCCTGCAACAAAACGGCCTTTTAGTCCGGTACGACAAGTGTACCTTTGGCGCCAACGAAGTGTCGTTCTTAGGGCACCGTATATCTCCTGAAGGAGTCCACCCCCTCCCTGAGAAGGTAGCAGCCGTTCAGAATTTCCCCACGCCCTCGACCGTCAAAGCTCTGCAGGAATTCTTGGGCATGATCAACTATTATCACCGTTTTCTGCCAGCCATTGCCGCCACTCTTGCTCCCCTCTACGCCTCCCTCAAGGGCAAGCCAAAGGACTTGAAGTGGGGTCCCCTTCAAGAAGCAGCCTTCTGCAATGCAAAGAAGGCCCTATCAACTGCTGCGGCTCTCACTTTTCCTATCCCACACGCCCTTCTCCTTCTCTCCACCGATGCCAGCGACGTCGCTATTGGTGCAGTACTCGAGCAGGTGGTCAAAGGCTCGCCCCGCCCATTGGCCTTCTTCAGCAGAAAACTGTCCAAGGCCGAATCGGGTTATTCTACCTTCGATCGAGAATTGCTGGCGGTGCACTTGGCTGTCCGTCACTTTCGCCATTTCTTAGAAGGTACGCCCTTCGTCATTCGCACAGACCACATGCCTCTGGTGCACGCCTTCACTCGACAGTCTGACGCCTGGTCCGCCCGTCAACGCCGACATCTCTCCGCCGTGGCTGAATACAATTGCACCCTCCAATACGTCCCTGGGAAAATGAACCCCGTTGCCGATGCCCTGTCAAGAAACACGTTGGCTGCCGTTCAACTGGGATTGGATTACAACGCCCTGGCTGAAGCCCAACGACAGGATCCAGAGTATCAAGCTTGTAGGACATCCTGCACGTCCCTCCGTTGGGAGGATTTTCCCCTCGAAGACTCCAACACCACCCTCCTCTGTGACGTCAGTACTGGTAGACCGCGACCTTGGATTCCGGCTCCCATGCGCCAACAGGTGTTTGATTTCATCCACGGCCTTTCACATCCCTCGTGCCGTTCTACTGCACAGCTGCTGAAAGCAAAGTTCATTTGGCACGGCATTTCTAAGGATGCTAAGGATTGGGTCCGTGGCTGTACTTCTTGCCAAACTTCCAAAGTACATCGACACACGGATTCAGGAGTGGGCACCTTTTCTCAACCTCAGCGTCGTTTCGCACACATTCACGTCGACGTTGTAGGCCTCCTACCCACATCACAAGGACTTCGTTACCTGTTTACCATCATCGACCGCTCCACTCGTTGGCCTGAAGCCATTCCCATGGAAACTGCAACGTCCGCCTCATGTACATTTGCCTTACTCTCTGGATGGATTTCAAGATTCGGTATCCCTGAGCATATTACTTCTGACAGGGGAACCACTTTAACCTCTCAATTATGGACGTCATTAGCGAATCTCCTGGGCATCACCCTACATCAGACAACGGCCTACAACCCCGCTGCCAATGGAATGGTTGAACGTTTTCATCGCACCCTCAAAGCAGCTTTGATGTCCCGCTGCAAGGATTGCAACTGGTTTACTCAGCTTCCCTGGGTCCTCCTTGGACTAAGGACCACTCCTAAAGACGCCCTCGACGTCTCGGCAGCTGAAATGGTGTATGGCGACCCGTTGGTCGTCCCTGCCAAGTTTTTTCCTTCTACAACCTCCTCCGACGATCTCCAGCGCATACGTCACGTCGTGGGAAAATTTACTCCGTGCCGCCAGACTTACAAGCCCCCAGCGAAGCATCACATACCAACGGACTTGCACTCTGCAACTCACGTCTTCCTGCGCAACGACACTAGCAAGCCACCACTAACGCCCCCTTACACGGGCCCTTTCCTTGTGATCCGACGCAGTCTGAAAGCATTCCTCCTAAACATTCGGGGCAAAGAAGACTGGGTCTCCATTGATCGTCTAAAACCTGCTTATCTTCTGCCAGATGACCCGCCTACAGTTCGCCTCTCTAGATCAGGGCGCCCTATTTAACATGTACAGTATGTCATTTTTAGGGGGGGAGCCATGTACCAACCGTGTTTCACACAATTGTACATAATTCCTTTTGTATATATTATGCTTGTATCTTCGCTCCTCCCTCGCAATAAAACGAACATGACAATTCCTGTCTGGTTTTTCCTCTGTGATATTGTCTGTCTTGTGAGCTTGTCATGTCCTGTTGCCTTGAGGTTTTGTATATAAGGAGAATGTTCCACAACAATATAACTCAGTCGTTTCCAATCTGCCTTTGAGTTCATACCCTTACTCGGCGCTGTCACACCACTGTATTCTCGAGGGTTTTGCCACATGATAGAGTAAGCTTTCATTACTACAGCTAGATCAAAAGTTACGATAGTGACCTCCTGCTGCACATCCTTTGTGGTCTGCTGGCATAGTCGGAGTATGTGCTGAACTGTGGCATTATCAGTAATTGCCCTATGTACTGGCACCATGTAATCAACTGTAGACTGAGCACAGGCTTCAACATAATCACCTTTTCCAGTCAGTGACAACCATCCAGCCCAACCAGGAACACTGTGTTCATTAGATTTGTACAATCTTGCAATAGTCCAAGCAAAGTCTGATTCCTTGGATTCATGAAATGAAACTGGTATTGTCACAGATACATGTTCCACTCTCAAATTAGGCTCAGTCCTACTCATGAAACAAGGTGGCAGCTCTTTATCCTCATAGCAAATTGACCTGTCTTTATTACTCTTCCCTGACTGCTGAGGTGGCTGCTCCCTATTCATGTCAGAACTTGCACTACTAGATGTCTCCTGAATGACAATACCATGTGCTACATGTGTTGTTCCAGCCCCTGATGGTGTTTCTTCAGACAGGTCGAAGTTGTCCCAGCTGAAGTGGAGAACTACATTATTCATACAGGATGCAGGAAGTAAGGATTCCTGTGTGTTGATTTGGTTACATATGGCAGTTTCTAGCTCCATCACTTGGGAATATGACCAACAGTGACCGAAATGATTCGGCAGTGTAATGAGCTCAGTACTTCATGTCATATGTCTCAAAGTTATTCCAAGAAGAACATGTTTAGGCATTTTCCATTCTCCTCGTCTCATAGCATAACATACATCTTGAGGACATGAATCAACCATCCTCTCCAACTTTGATGAAATATCTTTAAATGGTTTCCCACATAGAAGCTGCGACAAAAAGTTAATCAGGATTAGTGGTGGTTTGTTCTCTATGGAGATCAACTGCGCTGCTGTAGGTGGCCATGGCAGTACGTCTGCTTTCCTTTTGGCATCCATCAGTTGTCGCCTGAGCATCATAGATGCTTCCTGGAGAAACCTTTCCTCAGAGGCGGCCATCTCAAATGCTGCCTCTACTGCTTGTCCAACTAGTAAGAGATCAGAATATATAAGTTCACTTCAGTATTTGGGTGCCCAGAATTTAACCCTGTGACTAAAACGTTTCTCTAACTTATCCTTGAGTTTATAGATTTTGTAGTTTGGATTGTAAGTTGATGGATGATGTTCTTGTAAATATAGCAAATATTTCTCTTTCAACATTGCCACACGTTCTACGTTGCACCCCTTGATTATATGTTCTTCAACATAATCACAAATGTAGGAGAATGCTTCGCTATGGGCAGCTAAATGTTCAACAGCACTCTGATCCGGCTCTTTATTAACATTTCACTCCTGCTTACGAGTGTAATCTCTGCGACAAGAATTATGATAATGTGCCTCTCGTGCTTGCAAGTCACAGCCTTCAATCTTTACAAGTAATGTGTAGTCATTTTTATGCTTTAGAGCCTGTGGTATTGACTCAGCTGCAGTTTCTGTAACACACTTTGTTGGAAACTCTCTGACACCTCTCTTGAAGGAAATAAAATTGATGAAGATGATGCTTGCTTTCGATTTGAAGTTGAAGACCCTTCGTCATCTTCAACTGGATGTTGTCGTTTCTTACTTTTGATATGACCAACATTTATAAACTTTTGATAACATTCCAGTGTATTCCATGGGTATTTGCATTCAGCGTCTCTGGAACTCTTCATAGATTTCATGCATCCTCACATTAGCATCAGCACTAGCTTTGCGGAGCTGCACTGATTCCTTGATCTTTTCAAAGATCACATCAGTCAGTTTTCGAACAATTTTGTCAGTTTTCTGTTCAGAAAAATGTATAATGTAAGTCCTTTTGGCACACTCTGCAGAGATTTCCTCTGACTTTTCTTTTTCAGTAAACTAACTGGGCGTTCTGCCATGCTGACTAATTATCACCAATTAATATTGGATCCTTTGCCTGAAATGCAAATGCATCCTAATTTATGCACAGAACCAATTTCAGAAAGCTGGAGAATATATTGTTATCTATTGACACCAAAATGGTGCAGTTATGTAACAATTTACAGAAGTTACGGAGGAAAGTGGGTATTGCTGGTAATATGTGGCCATTATACAATCAATTGATTATTGTCACTTAATTCACATATTTTGGGAAATTAGTGAACGAAACTGATATGCAATATTCTAAATAAGATTAGGTACAAAATCAAATACAGAAATGTAACCAAATGCCTCAACAATTTCATCAGTATCAGTAGCAACTAGTTACACGTGCCCATTTTTGAACAAAAATTAAGGGTAAGGGATACAATAATGGCCCTGGAATACGTATTAATCATTAATTATGGACATAATTATATACCACTGTGTAGCTCTTGGTCTTAGCATTATGTTGGTACCAAAAATGTTCACTTAGTTTGGATATTAAGGAAGTTAGAGCCAATAAAGTGACACAAAGTCAGTGCGGCTGAAAATGTGAAAATTTGGCGTGCGGTTTGTACAAAAAGTGACAATTTTGCCTTTTTGCCACATTTATGTGTTTGGAAACACCCGGATATGCATAAAGGACACCCTAAGGAAGAAAACTAGGGGGGTCGTGAAAATTCCCTAGGGGGGGGGGAGGGTTTCACTTTCTGGCCCATGGACTAATAGTCTTAAGTTTAGTGTATACAGGAAGCCAACGAACATCTCAGCATATGTCCATTACTACTCAAACCAATGCAACAAAGTTAAGAAATCTGTATTTACTTCTATGTTTTTAAGAGCATTTCGAGTCTGCAGCCCTGAATATATTGATGACGAAATAAATGGGATTAGAGCAATTGGTAAAAAACTAAAGTATCCTGAAATTGTGTTAGATGATGGCCTAAGAACAGCAAAAAAGACTTTTTTCGGTAATGATAACAGAAAAAACTACAACACACAAAATTTACTTGTACTACCTTATTGTAATTCTTTTAAAGAAATTCCCCAACTGTTAAAAAACTTCAATGTAAATATAGCATTTAAGAGTAAAAATACAATAAAAACAGCCTTAATAAAGAATTCTCCTGACATTACCAAGGGATGTGTATATCGTATTCCATGCAATGCTTGTGAAAAATACTATATTAGTCAAACTGGTAAAGCCCTAGAAAAGAGAATTGAACATCATAAGAAAAGTGTCAGGTACGCTCAAGATAATAATGCACTCTTTGCTCACGTTAGAGATAAAAATCACACCATTAATTGGTCAGGTGCAAAGAAATTGGTTCATTCAAATAACTTAGTGGAAAGAAACATCATAGAGTCCAGTTTCATAAAGGATACCTTTGAAAACAACTTGAATATTGGTCATGGAATGTATAAACTCGACGCCTTTATATGTAAAGAGATTTGTAAGCTATATAAAAAAACATTAACCACTTAATGTAGAATTGAATGTATTGTGAATAATTAACATCGCTGTAAAATTAATATTTAGACCTAAGCTACCATTCATTAATAGGTACAATTATTTTATATAGTACGCATAAGTATATTGGCACTATATAGTGTTATGCTAGATATAGGAATTGATATATACATGCTTATATGTTTATGATATTAATGTTGTATGTATATATATGGATATATACATATGTATATGGGTATATGTATGTATGTGTATATATATGTATGTATATATATGTATGTGTGTATATATGTATATGTGTGTATATGTATGTATATATATATGTATGTATGTGTATATTTTTCTTATGTATTTATACAGATAAGGCTACCGTGTTTTCATATAAACTGTACTGAAAGTCAAAAAAACAAGAATTTACCCGCCAATAGATGACCCTCTTTGGCAGGTGTCTAATGATCTTGGGGACTCCGCACACTTGACCCAGGTAGCTGGTAAGGGAGTGTCATTGTTCTCTTAATCTCTATATGTATGTTCGTACATTTGCTTTCCCTATAAAATGTAAAGAAACCTCTCTCAATAAATCAGTCCTCTGAAGAAGTATCACGAAACTAGTCAGGACTTAAGCGTATATTTCGTATTTTCATTTTCCCTGTGGTTCTTCTGCATCTGAGCATCACGTTTTCCTGTGATTTTTACGCATATATATATATATATATATATATATATATATATATATATATATATATATATATATATATATATATATATATATATATATATGTGTGTGTGTGTGTGTGTGTGTGTGTGTTTGTATGCGGTTTGTATAAATACATATGTGTATATATGAATATATGATAGATAATGTATTTGTTACTCGAATACATCTGCCAAACTAGATTATTTTTCTTAAAGGAACTCTTTTACTATTATATATTATTACTAACCAAGCAACAACCGTAGTTGGGAAAGCAGGATTCTGCAAGCAGGTCAATGATGTCTAACAGAGAAAGCCACCCAGCACAGACAGGATGTAGATAAGTAGAGAATAAACTACGTATGAGAAATAATGGATAAAAGAATATGTAATATATAAAAAGAGCAGTAATGTCATTCAAAGTCGATCATATATGAATTAAGAAACGAGATTTAAATCAGTTAGCCTGCTCATCAGAAAAGAAGTTGCAACATGTTTAAACTTCCGAAGTTTCAACGATTCAACTGCAAGATTATAGCTGCAATAAATGTTCTGAAATACTGTTTAGTTTTCAACTTGATATTGGCGATGGCAAGACGGATAGAATAAACTGCATACTTACTTTACGTACTGGTTTGTACACTCAGGGAGGATCAGAATGCAATGGATGCTCAGAATTATGAGAGATCGAATGCTTCTTATGACATACCAGAAACTAATATCCAGATCAGGGTATGGAGTGTAATAGACTGTCATTTTCATCGAATAACCCTAAGCAGAGAGTCACAAGATTAAGACAGAATGTAAACATTACTCATAAAATGGTAGAATAAAAAAAATAATAGAGTTCATCAGGATGTATCGATCACAATTTTTTTTAAAGATTTATTCCGTTTGCCAATTGTTGTTGTGCAATTGAAGAAGAAACAGGCAAGATGTACTTCTGCAAAGTAAATTTGCAATCGTGAATCACACCTAGAAAACTAAGCAATGTATATCGGTAAAACGACTTTGTCAATGCGAAGATCTGGAAGTTGAGGAGTCAATGTTCTTGGCCTACCTACAACCATACTTTGACATTTGTTACGGTTCAGCTTCACCCCACATCATATGTCTCTATTATGGGATTCCGGAATCACACATGTACGTTCAGGAAATGGAATCGAAGCAAAGTGAGTAATATCACATGGATCTTAAACACATTTTTTTTCCTTAGACGAGCATAGTATGAAAATCATTGGGCTGAGATCACTATAATGATTGAGATTAACATATGCTACAAAGCATAGGGTGAATTAGGTGCGGATGAAGTAAATCAAAATCTATATGGTAGGGACATCTAGACTGTTTTAGACGAATCTCTTCTAATATATGTCAACAACTTACATTTAGATTTAGTACCTTCAAGAAAACTGAATTCTTAACTGAATTTAAATCTGCTGTAACCTAAAACTTTCTACAATCTCAATATTTTTGGAAGCTAATGATGGTGGATTTGTGGGAGCCTGTACTGTAGGTCTACTTGCTGAATTATCAGCAACCGTTGCTCTCAGCTCCCCAAATCGTAGCTCGAGTAGAGAGGCAGCATGGGCGCTGATCATATGTATATATGGTCAGTCTCTAGGGGTGGTCCTGCCAGTTTGAGCATTGTCACTGTCCTCTGACTTTGCCATTCATGAGCGACGTATCTGGGGCCCCTGAAAACCATGAAATTCTGAAGTATAAGTATTACTTACAAACACTTTTAAAATTTCATTTGTAGATAGAATGATAAAAATTTCTCAGCCGTACTAATGGTTTTAAGATTCATTTTCTTTTCATGTGATATCAGTCCCCATCTTTTAAAACTCTCCCTTACTATGAGTATGGCTGTCTGTGAAAATAACTGGTCTTCTTGTCATAGTTGAAACCAACAATTTTGATGGAAGCGAAATACGTGAGTATTCATTTACTATTTCACTGATATCAATGTATCGCAGACATAGTAAACTGATCTCCCCAAGGAATTTAGAATGGCCCATTGATTGACATAAAACATTAAATGTCAATATCGTCAAGGATATTTCTCAAATACTTTCATCAGAAATATATTGAACCCATCTTCTTATAACCAGATACAGATTTTTTATTCTGATAAGTAGCGTTGAATAATGAATAATTTATAAAATGCTTTACTCTTTGTTGAAAATAAAAACGAATTCCTTATTTAGTTGAGAAACACCACGAATTTTAGATGAGAATATAAACTCGCTGCCTCACCTTTCAAATATCCCATTCTTCAATAATAATTTTAGATGATGGAGTTGCCTATGATGTTGGATGTGAGACATGTACGTAAAGAAAGGTTATGAAATGGAATGAAACAGATATTAAATTATAATTGTAGTAATTGTTTTCGTATTTATGCTCATCAATTTG
Source organism: Palaemon carinicauda (assembly GCF_036898095.1). Taxonomy (NCBI): domain Eukaryota; kingdom Metazoa; phylum Arthropoda; class Malacostraca; order Decapoda; family Palaemonidae; genus Palaemon; species Palaemon carinicauda. Next base: position 87,399,733 of record NC_090749.1, on the reverse strand, counting down.
TATCCAGAAATAAAAATGCATTGTCTCAGAACATAATCGTGAAAATTAGTAGAAATATATCAGGAAAAAGTAAAAGAAAGTCTTATAAACTGAAATAAGAATACATTTTTGTTTGGGTGAGTAAGGTATCGGCAAAAAACAGTCATATAAGACTAGGCTACGTTATCTCACTTCTTATATGTACAAGTATATGTTTTAGCGTTAATAATTATAAGGCTTATGAATACAATGAGAAAATTATTTCTGTAATTAATCAATAGTTTATTAGCAAGGTTATCCTATATTCATTAATATATTCATGTATACTACAATCATACATTTTATACATTTATCTATCAATTGACTCGATAATTTATTTACGTTAACAAAATGACGTGCAAGAGAAGAAATGTATGCTCTTAAGAAATAAAGGGAGAAATGTGATCAAAAAGAAAAGCTCTATTTTGGGGTCTTGGGTGAGTGCCATGACCAGCTTCCCCTATAGTCAGGAATAATTCTGTCTTATAGGTATGGCAGAGGTCTCTAAATTAGGATATATAGTCACCACTACTGACGAAGTTGGAAGGAGGTTATGTTTTACCCCCTCTTTGTGTGTTTGGTAGTGAACATAATTTCAATTTTAGAGTAATGAAACTTGCAGGGAATAGATATGAAAAAGCTGGAAATTATAAAATTTTGGAAGGTCAAAATAAAAAGTCAAGGTTACAGTAAAAAAAAAAAAATGTCCAATTCACGCAATCAGCCATAAGTTTTAACATTGTTGTCACAGACACTTCAAACTTGGTCTATATTTGACAGTATGAAGATGCACGCCAATTCATACATGTTAAGGTTGAAGGTCATGGTCGAGTCCAGGGTCAAGGTTAAGCAAAAGGTCACATATTCCGGTCATCAAACGTGCAGTGATCTTAGACAGTTATGTAAAGAGCTGGACATGATTAAATTTTAGAAGATCAAAGGTCAAGGTCACGGACGAGCAAAACGTCCACATCATGTAATAAGCCATAAGTTTGGACATTACCCTCACAGGGAATTCATACTTGGTTGATATTTGAGTGTAGAAAAATTCACGCCAATTAATATATGTAAGGTCAAAGGTCAAGGTTAAGGTCCAGCAAAAGGCCAAGAAATAGGCTGCTGGGACGGAGGTTTGCCCTCTTTAGTTAAATCTGTTTTTATGATGCTAACGCTAACACAGTCTGGAAAAGTTTCCATAAATGTTTTAAGGTTAGAGAGAAGTATTGTAAAAAATACTTTCTTATTCCTGATAGAAAATATTTGATTATATGTATAATTTTACTGTATATACATATGTATGTATATATATGTATATATACATACATATATATATATATATATATATATATATATATATATATATATATATATATATATATATATATATATACATACATATATATATATATATATATATATATATATATATATACATATATATATTACATATATATATATATATATATATATATATATATATATTTATATTGTATATATATATATATATATATATATATATATATATATATATATATATATATATATATATATATATATCACTTGTGATTCTAGTCCATATTCAAGATTATTTAAGGTATTTGTATGTTGGCATACAAGTTCAAATCACAGAGAACCATTCTGTAAAGTGCAAAGTAGCTTTCTGATTCCCACTTACGTCACCAAAACAACAGTAATGCAAGTTGTTGACACATGACAGAATTTGTCTTTCTCGTTTTATTCTTTCTTTTTTCTCAACTGTCATTTCAACAAAATTATGAATCTTCATGTCATATATTTCATAGTAGCCTTTTTCATCGTTTTCATTAGTAAAAGTTAGCCTGCTGTCATTATTTTTCTTTATTGAAATTCTATGCAGCATATGATGTTTTCACATATACAGTCCCTATTTCCAAGCACATGAAATACCCAAAACAAAAATTGTCCCATCGATAGTGAGTCACATGCAAGGTGGAATGACAGTACGAACAAAACACACACTCTCTCTCTCTCTCTCTCTCTCTCTCTCTCTCTCTCTCTCTCTCTCTCTCTCTCTCTCTCTCGATCAGATAACTCACTGCTGGGTAATGAAATAGAAAGTTTGGACTGGGAGGAAGATCTCGGTATTATTATCAGCAAGGATTTGAAGTTCACCAAACAGAGCATTAAAGCTGAAAATAAAGCACAAAAACTAATACATTACATAAAGACAATATTCATATACATAAACAAAGACACTGTACTACAGCTATACACATCACAAAACTCTGTCTAGAATAGGGAGTCCAATTTTGGGCTCCAAGTATTCAGAAGGATATAGATGGACTGGAAGCAGTACAAGCTAGGGCCTGCATTCCAGTCCCAACACTAAGGCAATTTGGATGTAGATGAAGGATGCAACATTTGAACTTATTTGATCTACAAACTCGACGACTAAGGGGAAAGTTAAAAGAGGCATTCAAAATTCTTAAAGAAATAACAAGTGTAGATTACAATAATCTATTCACTCTTACCACAAATCAGTACAGAGGTAACCGATACAAACTGGAATTGAAAAGATACAACACCACTCAATGTGGCAATATCTTTACATACAAGATAACAAATACTTGGAATAGACTTCCAGTTGATATGGTAAACAGTAACATGGTAAATGAGTTCAAGAATAAGTTAGACAATATGAAGAACTTTCTAAATGGTTAAACTAAATCGCTTTACCAAAGAGAAAATAGAGTTTCTGTAGATGGACAAAAAGTCTTTGAGACACCCAAAATCCTTATAACTCTCTCTCTCTCTCTTTCTCCCTGAGGCAGAAATATAATTCCTTTGACATCAGAAGATTAGTTCTTTTATCATATACCTTATAATCATACGTTATAGAATATTTTTTGTGTCAACGGAAACAAATGGATATTTTCTATACCTTTTTTGTATGACATAAATTCTATTATTACTGACATGTAGTTTTCTATCTTTCGATGGCTATTTATCATAGCGTTATTACAAAATAACAGTTTTTTCTTTACACATAAAATCACAGTGCTTCACCATTGTTTAGAGGAAATGCAGAAGTAATCTATATTCTTCGCTCTTTTTAACCCTTTTTATTCATCACCTTGGCCGGAGCCTTATTGTCAGAAGTCATGATCATCCGCTGACATTCAGGCAACACACATTTCTAGAGTGGAGAGATCACATCTCCAACCCTTTTCAACCCTAGATTCTCCTTCAAAAGTTAGTTTATCTAGAGGCTGGAAACCAGTAATAGACAGTGTATTCCAGTTTTAGCTTCCTCTCCCTCATAATGAGAGAATGCCCTAATGAAGTCATTGAGCTTCAGCACAGCATATCATTCTTGTGCTGAAACTTGGTGACGGGCAAGAGGGCTCTCGAACTTGGGGGAATTGCCCCCCCCCCCATTCGAATCTAAATTTCTCCGTCTCATCTTTTTCTTCTTAATATTACCTCGACCTTCTGCTAATTTTATAAACTTTATTTCGTGTTGCTGTCCCAAGTCTGAGTGAAATTTCCCATATTGATATGTGTATATATGTACATATATATGTATTTGTCTTTTTATTTTTTTTTTTGGGGGGGGGGGCTGCGTGGATGTTTCTACATCTATTATTGCTGCCTGCTTTGATGAATGGGAGGTGGTGTCTCAGTTGGAAGGTATTTTGCAATCAAAGATATATGTGAGATTATTGGATGATCGCAGCCAACCCGAAGATGGTTTGGACTTTTTTTTTTGACGAAACTATCAAGTGTTGGGTCTTTGGAGTCCAGGGGCATCCAATGCTTGGGGTAGCACCCTCAGGTTTTGGCTGGAACTCCATAATAGCAGAGAATGACTCCATAGTTTCTTGGTCTCAGTCCTAACAGGCGGGTTCAGCTTACCCCTGTGCTTCTATATCTGTTTTGATACTATGCTTTGGGTAGGGTATGGAGTGGACCATTTGTGAAGTATACTCTCATTGTACCGATAGTGGAGAGTGCAAATTTCCTCTCTGACGTTTGAGGCCTTAGTATTCTTGAGCAGGTACATATAACTCATATATATATATTATATATATATAATATATATATATATATATATATATATATATATATATAACTACATATACATATATATATATATATATATATATATATATATATATATATCTATATACATATGTCTATATATATATATATATATATATATATATATATATATATTTCTATATAAATATATATATATATATATATATATATATATATATATATATATATATATATATATATATATACATATATATATATATATATATATATATATATATATATATATGTATATATATATATACATATATATATATATATATATATATATATATATATATATATATATATATATATATATATATATTTTTGGGCTCAAGCCATGTCGTCCTGATGGAAGTTCCTATAGGGTAGCTTCCTAGGGTATATTACAACTACGGCGATATTCCCAGAGAATTTACCTTAAGGTACCAGAATTCTAACTCCTGGAGCGAGTATCCCTCGTGAAAGGGATATCGCGACATATCAGAGGACGTATTCTAGACACGTCACATGGCAATCTACTACCTGAATAGAGATTCGTCTCGTAGGAGGGAGATTGACGAGATACGAATTCGGGAAAGAAAAAGGGGGGAGCCGCTCCCAAGGCTTCCCAATCCCCCGATTCGTATGCGTGCCTGGCGCCAATCCTGGCGCCATCTGCATTCCTTTTTGCGTAGCTTAACAACTCGGTGTTTTTTCCTGTTTTTCTCGCAAATCTTGGATTTATTCAGCTTTTCATGGCTTCTCCGTCTTCGTTGGCCTCGGATAAGTTGAGTATAGTGTCTGTTATGTATAAATGTAGGCTCTTGGTAAAATTTTGAGTGATTAATAGGATTAATCTTTGATACAAGAGCCGTAGCCTACCAGAGGTGTCCTGGACACTGTCACTCGCTAGGTATAAATTAGTTAGTCAGAGTGACATTCCTGGTTGTTTTGCTTAATAAATTTTAGCTATTTAGCGTTACATAGGATTTCCTTTCGTGCTTAGTATTATTTGGCGAAGTATTCGCCATTCTGGCCTACGCTAGGCCATGTAGCCTAGTCGTTTGGTCCTAGTACTTAATGCATGATTTTGGTTTTTCCGAGTGTAATTAAAAGTTTATTAAAGCTTTAGGCTATATTTTATACATTTTAGACTGTGTGGAATATTTCCAAGATTGTATACGTGAGAGTTTCGGTGAATTAGGTAATCGATTCTCTTGGTTCCTAGGCTAATTGCTTATTGAGCCTTAGTATACTTTATTATTCTCCCCGGTTGCTTTCTTTTCTTCGGAGAAGGTATGCAATCCCTTTCCCTCTGTTTAAGCCTTGGGCTTATCCCTAAGTGGTTTTTTTCCGAATTTATTTTCGATAAAACTATACTAGGGTGTTACTGTACCTTCCTGTTCCAGCAAAGTCTGGTTCAAAGAGGGACAGAACAACAGAGTTTTTAGTCTGAGTCCGTGTTGTCTGGCTTGGGGCAGAGTTCCCCTCGCTGACCTAACACTTATAAAGGGAGCTTAGCTCCCTTAGGTCACTATCGAAGGTTTCTGTAGTTATGATTCCTCCTTTTGTGATCGACCAGACTAAGTCCTGTTGCTGTTCTTGGGGAGGATAAATCTTCCCTTGGGAGTAGCAACGCCTTCCTTGCTTTGGTGCTTTGGAAGCTGGCAAGTATTGCTGGCCCTTTCCCTTAGATCTCCCTTAGGCTAAGACAGAGTTCTTGGCTGCGGGTGATCTGTCACTAAAGCAAGGTTGGCAGGACCCTTTTGTCCCTTCCCCCTCTATCTCCGTAATGGCCTTGCCATTACTGTACTGTACCTTGCCGGCCGGCAGAGCTGGCCGGCAGGGGTATTACTGTACTGTACGTCATTCTACTTCTGGACCTAGTATAGGTTGGGATGTGGAATTGACTAAGGCCATTGCCGGCCGGCTGAGATGCTGGCCGGCAAGGGTCTTATGTTTTCGAGTGCTGCCCGGACCTCTCTTGGTCCCTCATCCATGCCTGCCGACAGAGCCGGACGGCATTGGTCAAGGAAGCCTGAATTAAGTTTCTCCCCTTCCTTATATGCACTCTTTCGGTTGCCGGGCTTGGGGGGTTGTGTACACTCTTATCCCGGCATCCATTCTATTTTCTTCTAGTGCTGTACCTGTCCCGGCTGCCGGCCTATGAGGCAGACAGCCGGGCAGGTGTAGTCTTCTGGTTCTTTTGCTGCCGGCTGGCATCGGTCTTGTACCTTTGCCGGCCGGCTTATGTCAGTCCTTGTCTGCCGGTCACCAAGAGTGTGGCCGGCAGCTAGGTACTACCTTGTGTAGTTACTGGCCGGCAGTCATTGCCGGCCAACACTGGCTGTTGCTGGCCGGCAGCTACTGCCGCCGGCACAGGCATTTGAACCAGAAGGCTGCCGCCCTATAGCTGTTAAGTAGTATACTTTAAAGCTAATTGTGGTGTGTGCCGGCCTGCAAAGGCAGGCCGGCACACATCCTCCTATACTGTACTAGTATTCTTCTGTATAGCATATACAGTAAGAAGAAAACTATAGTAAAAGTTTAGGTACAGCACTGTATCTTCTAACACTATTGTGTTTTCTTGCACAGCCCTTTGCTGTTGCCCTCAGACAGGAAGCAGAGTTCTTCCCCGTCTATTATCCAGGATTTTAAAATCATTGCCTAGGTGTGAGCTCCACCTGTTTCCTCTGGAAACCTTGCATTGGTTACTCTAGTAGAGATAAACCAATTTTGATTTTATTATCTGGAAAGCTGCAACAATGGGTTGTGAGGGAAACACAAGTGTGTGTCTTTCCTTTATGAATTGTTATGCTATACTATGCATATCCAAGTGATACATAGTTCACTTGATACTCATGGAAATTTTTTCTCTTTACAGGAGGACCCTCCGAAGTGCGGAAATGTTTTCTGCAATGTCCGTAGCAGGAACCTCTGCGGACATGAGTGTTGTAGGAGACACGCAGCATGCGCTGTCTCCAAGGATGATCTCCAGTATTGGGACCCTCAGGTATGTACTGTATGCACTAACCTGATTACTGAGGCTTTTGATTCCCCTAGAACGGCGGAATCAAGGGATATAGCTAGGGAAAAGCTCCGTACTTGGGTAAGGGGCTTCAAGAAGAACACTTCTGGCCCTTATCTTCCTAGTGAGAAGATGAGGGCGTATCTTTTTCCCCAGGCATCAGCTGAAGCAGTGATTCCCCAGCCTCAAGAGGAGATCCCCCAAGACCTAGTCCAGGTGGACGAGGAAGTCGCAGATGCGATGCAAGACATCCAGTTGTGTGACAGGATGTCTGAAGTGGACGAAGGTTTGGAAGAAGACCTCCTGGCAGAAGGTCAGGATCAAGTTCAAACCCCGGATGTCGCAGAGGATGGGGTCGACGAGGTGTCGGCTACTCCGGTTCAGATGCCGGAGCCCATCCCCTCAACATCCGCTGGTCTCCCAGTAGAACTGGGACAGGCCCTCTCTTCGATTGTTGGAATGATCCAACAAATGCAGAAGGAGAATCAGGAGAAGGCGGCTGCAATGGAACTGCGTATGCAGTCCCTAGCAGAATCACATGGGCCCCGGAAAAGGCTCAATGTGAAAGACCTTCCCATATGCTCAGATGCTAACCCATGGAGGTATGCTGAGCACATGCCAATGACGACTGGTAAGATCGTCATTTCGGATAAGCTGGGTTCAGTTCTCCTAGAGGAGGTAGAATTCTGGCCCAGCAAGGCATCATATCCGGACTGCTATGTCCGGCTGAGAAAAGAACCAGCTTCAAGGGAGGAGACAGAGCCGAAAGAGGTCATTATTATGGACCACGCTAAGGCTCAAGCCCTACTTTCATCCTCGATGAAAGAGAGGGGCTTCTCGAATTCGAAGGTAGCAGCATTGAGCAAGAAGCTCCCTTCTTTTGTGTCCTCTTCTGATAGAGCCTTCCCCTTTTTACAAAAAGGGTTTGCGGCTGTCCTAAAGGCAATCGAGGCCGGCAAGCCTTGCCCCTCCCTGGAGGAGTGTAAACCCTTGTCGCTGGCTCTGCCTATGGACCACAAGGACTGGAAGGATGTCCATCTGACATTCTCAGTGGGAAAGTTGGAGGCTGATATTGCCGGACGGCAATTCGGCGAGGACCTCCCCAAGTTGTCCGAATTTCTTTTACGAAGAGAGTTCGAGACAAAAGAAAGACTGGCTGCCTCAATGTCTCATCAGACTACTCTTGAGACGATGGCAAGTGACCCTAAGGTCCATGAAATGTTCATGGTAGTGGCTAAGTCTCACCTAGCCACAGTGACGAAGGACCTTTATGGCTTCGTCAAGGCAAGGAGAGCTTGCAGGGAGTTCGTGTTCACCGGGGCTTCGGTGAGACACGAGCCAAGGAAGTTAATATCCTCCAACATTTGGGGAAAAGACCTTTTCCCTACCGATGTGGTCAAAGAGGTTGTTGATAAGGCCGCCGTGGAGAATAGAAACCTTCTCCAGAAGTGGGGCCTGGCTATCAAAAGAAAATCTTCCCCGGATGAGGGTCCTCAACCAAAGAGGAAGAATATGAGGACTAGGCTACCGTCTCGGCCAGCCAAGCCTTATAGACAGCAATAGCAACTGCAATTGCCTTTGCCTCCAGTGCCCCAGATGGTGGCACAAACCCCGACTACTTTTCAGTGGGTACCCCAGGCTGTGCCAGGTCAGTCAACCACATTCACCCCAACGTTCGAAGGACAGTCTTCTTCCTTTCGTGCAAAACCTAGAGGAGCAGCCAGAGGCTCGTCTAGGCGCCCATCAAGGGGAAGGGGATTCAGAGGTGGTCGTGGTCAGGGAGGCAAGACCTCAGGACGGCAGTCCAAGTGAAATGATACCGGTAGGAGGGAGACTAATGAAATTTTGGGATCGCTGGACCTTCGATCCCTGGGCCCAAAGCCTACTCAAGAATGGACTGGGTTGGAGCTGGTACAGCACTCCACCCCCATGCCTTCGGTTTTTCCAACACTCCACCCCCATTTTGGAGGAGTACGTTCAAGAACTGTTGGAGAAAAATGTGATCCGAAAGGTGAAGTCCATCAAATTCCAAGGGAGGCTGTTTTGTGTTCCCAAGAAAGACTCGGAAAAGCTCAGAGTCATTCTGGACTTGTCACCACTCAACAAGTTCATAGTGAATTGCAAATTCAAGATGCTAACACTGCAACACATAAGGACCTTACTGCCCAAGAGGGCATACTCAGTCTCTATAGACTTGTCAGACGCCTATTGGCACATCCCAATCAGCCGTCGACTCTCCCCCTACCTAGGGTTCAGGCTACAACGGAAACTGTACGCCTTCAGAGCCATGCCATTCGGGCTAAACATAGCCCCAAGGATTTTCACGAAGCTTGCGAGCGCAGCTCTCAAACAATTACGCCTAAAGGGAATTCAGGTAGTAGCCTACCTGGACGACTGGCTGGTGTGGGCAGCATCCGAGACCGAATGCTTGCAAGCTTCCAGTCAGGTGATCCAGTTCCTAGAGTACCTAGGCTTCAAGATCAACAAGAAAAAGTCTCGACTTTCTCCATCCCAAAAGTTCCAGTGGCTGGGAATCCACTGGGACCTTTTGTCACACAGTTTCTCCATCCCAATGAAGAAAAGGAAGGAGATAGCGGGCTCTGTCAAGAGACTTCTAGATTCCAAAAGGATATCAAGACGCGAACAGGAGAGGGTACTAGGCTCTCTCCAGTTTGCTTCAGTGACAGACCCAGTGCTAAGAGCACAGCTAAAGGATGCAACCGGAGTTTGGAGAAGGTATGCATCAAACGCGCGAAGAGACCTGAGAAGACCAGTGCCGCCTCGGCTACGTACTCTTCTCAGACCTTGGTCCCAAGCCAGACATCTAAAGAAGTCGGTTCTTCTTCAGCCACCTCCCCCGTCGATGACGATTCACTCAGACGCCTCAAAGGAGGGATGGGGAGGTCACTCTCATCGGAAAAAAGTCCAGGGGACTTGGTCCAAGCTATTCAGGACCTTTCATATAAACTTTCTAGAAGCTATGGCAGTGCTCCTTACCTTAAAGAAAGTCTCCCCGCGTCACTCGATCCACATAAGATTGGTGACAGACAGCGAGGTGGTTGTGAGATGCTTGAATCGACAAGGGTCGAGGTCACCACCTCTCAACCAAGTGATGTTAGCCATTTTCCGATTGGCAGAAAAGAAGAAGTGGTACCTGTCGGCAGTTCACCTTCAAGGAGTCCGCAATGTGACAGCGGACGCTCTATCCAGGTTCACACCGATAGAGTCGGAATGGTCCTTAGACGCAGGATCATTTTCCTTCATTCTGAATCAAGTCCCAGAACTGCAAATAGACCTCTTTGCGACGAAAGACAACAAGAAGTTGCCCCTGTACGTGTCCCCGTACGAGGACCCCTTAGCGGAAGCAGTGGACGCAATGTCCCTCGACTGGAACAGGTGGTCCAGGATTTATCTGTTCCCTCCTCACAACCTTCTGTTGAGGGTCCTCAACAAACTGAGATCCTTCAAGGGGGTAGCGGCAATAGTGGCCCACAAGTGGGCGAACAGTATGTGGTTCCCCTTGGCGTTGGAACTACAGATGAAGTTCGTGCCGCTACCACATCCAGTTCTGACCCAGCGAGTCCAGAAGTCGACTGTCTGCGCTTCATTACAGAAAACCCAGACCCTGCAGCTCATGATTTTCTCGCCCTAGCGGTGAGAAAGCGTTTCGGGATTTCGAGAGCCAGCATAGACTTCCTAGAGGAATACAAGTGCAAATCGACTAGAAGGCAATATGAGTCATCTTGGAGAAAGTGGGTGGCCTTTGTAAAGGCAAAGAATCCGCAGGAGATCTCAACAGACTTCTGCTTATCTTTCTTCATCCACCTCCATGGCCAAGGATTGGCAGCTAACACGATTTCAGTGTGTAAATCGGCTTTGATGAGACCCATTTTATTTGCCTTCCAGATCGACCTAGGTAACGAGATCTTTAATAAAGTTCCGAAAGCCTGCGCTAGGCTCAGACCTTCAGCACCTCCAAAGCCCATTTCATGGTCTTTAGACAAAGTTCTTCATTTCGCCTCCCTGTTGAGCAATGAAGAATGTGCGTTAAAGGATTTAACGCAAAAAGTTATTTTCCTATTTGCACTCGCGTCCGGGGCCAGGGTTAGTGAGATCGTAGCCCTCTCGAGAGAGGCAGGTCGTGTTCAGTTCCTGGATGGGGGGGAGCTGAACCTGTTTCCGGATCCTACGTTTCTCGCCAAGAATGAGTTACCCACCAACAGGTGGGGTCCCTGGAGAATCTGCCCTCTGAAAGAAGATGCATCTCTATGTCCAGTAGAATGCCTAAAGGTCTATCTTCGTAGAACTTCAGACTTCAAGGGTAGTCAACTATTCAGGGGAGAAACATCAGGCTCAAATTTATCTCTGAATCAACTCAGAGCGAAAATGACATATTTTATTCGCAGAGCGGATCCTGACAGTACACCCGCAGGTCACGATCCGAGGAAAGTTGCCTCATCCCTAAATTTCTTTAATTGTATGGATTTTGAACATCTCCGTTCATACACGGGCTGGAAATCTTCCAGGGTGTTCTTTCGCCACTATGCGAAGCAAGTAGAGGAACTTAAGAGATCTGTGGTAGCAGTGGGTCGTGTAGTTAACCCTACTGTTTAACTCTGCGAGGAACAGTGGTCTTAATTGGGACGATTAAGTCCAGGGTGAGTGTGTAGGTACATACTGTACTACAAACTAAATGAGGGCACCAAGTGCCCATATAGACTGTTCCTTCCTTCAAAGGTGAACCTTGCATAAGTTCAGACATGTGTGCCAAGCGTTTCTAACGCTAATGTGATTGATTTGTAATACAGATTTTTTATGACTTGATACCTTGGTATCTCATTAAAGTGGTGTTTAATGGTTTTTCTTTCAGATAAACAAGTTCTGTTTACTATCATACTTATGCTTAAAGTTTTGGGTTACCCTCTTTTATATAAATATATATATTTGTTGTTAACCTGTCTGTTTATTATCTGTCAATAAACTTGTTCTTGAGAACCTTGCGTCTCTTTCACCTGTGTCAATTTATTGGTATAATTGAGCATTTAATTCTATGTATCTTATCTGGGATAATTCTGATAGAATTGTTCTGTTTTGCAAGCTATGTTGCATTGGTTTATGTAAGTCCCCTAATGGGAGGACTCCGTCCCATAAAGGGACGAGGGCGGTTTTATTAGTTTCTTCCTATGCGGATATAAACCTTTGTCCAATACAAGTATTGTGCGGATGACTGGTCAATATATTGACGCAGTGGTTCTATACAAACTATGCTTTACCTAATATAGGGCGAGACCACTATATTAGCTTGCCTGATATTCATACATAGATATATGTACTCTTCGAGACTTTCCAGAGTCTAGTAGGACTCTTCCCTGTAGGGGGCAGGAAGCTCTAACATAGTTTATAGTTAGTTGAAAAGATGTATAACGGTAACATCTTAGGTCTCTAGGTCTAGTCGACCGGGAATAAATATCTCCGGGGAGTACGGCACGTTCTGAGAATCCACAGATACAGTAATGCTCTGGTACACTTCCATCAGGACGACATGGCTTGAGCCCAAAAAACGGATTTTGAGCGAAGCGAAAAATCTATTTTTGGGTGAGATAGCCATGTCGTCCTGATGGACCCGCCCTTGCCTTTCTAAGAAAGGGCTGTAGGACCCCTCCCTACATACAGTATCTGTAGCACCTCGTGTACGCTACAAGGAATACAGATGGCGCCAGGATTGGCGCCAGGCACGCATACGAATCGGGGGATTGGGAAGCCTTGGGAGCGGCTCCCCCCTTTTTCTTTCCCGAATTCGTATCTCGTCAATCTCCCTCCTACGAGACGAATCTCTATTCAGGTAGTAGATTGCCATGTGACGTGTCTAGAATACGTCCTCTGATATGTCGCGATATCCCTTTCACGAGGGATACTCGCTCCAGGAGTTAGAATTCTGGTACCTTAAGGTAAATTCTCTGGGAATATCGCCGTAGTTGTAATATACCCTAGGAAGCTACCCTATAGGAACTTCCATCAGGACGACATGGCTATCTCACCCAAAAATAGATTTTTCGCTTCGCTCAAAATCCGTTATATTGTGAGTTCACGAACACTTTCGTAAGATAAAAAAACACTTGAATAATCGTTCACTTAGCCAACTTTCTTTATCAACACAACATCACTATAAGATGAACAGGGGAGTCTCATAATTTGCCATAACAGCTTTAACTCCTTGGGTCACGGGTGTCAAGATCTTTATCATCATACGCAATCTTGATAAACAAGCCAGGTCATCAACAGTTAATTCCACAAAAAAGAAAAACTCACTCTCAAAGGTGGAAGTACGGCCTGCAAAATAAAAAAGAAAACCACTTACGAACACTCCTAGCTAACTAAACGATCGCACTATAATCAAAGATAAATAAGAAACTGTTTATCATTCAGAATCACACTTAGTAAAGATAAATAAAATGTTCTTACTTTAGAAATAAACAAACACTTCCACGCTGGTAAAAGAATAATAATAGTAGTCCAACATTCACACAACTGCCTCTTGCTGCAGTCAAATCAAAATAATCATTTACCAAAGACATGCACCACTTTCCTAACCTAGTTAAAACATAAAAGAACAATCTCATTTATTCCAACAGTCTTTCTCAAAACAAACAATCAACTCTCTCTCTCTCTCTCTCTCTCTCTCTCTCTCTCTCTCTCTCTCTCTCTCTCTCTCTCTCTCTCTCTCTCTCTCTTTGGCAAACAAAAAATAAATAAAAATAAAAACAAAAATTAATCCTCCACAATCTCTTCTGCCAAAATTTAAAGCTCAAGCTGGTGTCGCCATATTATTTTGGGAGTGTTCCTAAGTAGAAGATGAATGAGGGAAGGAGATAAGCCCTGACCAGTAATACTTGTTCTGTTGGCACAATTTCTAAAAGCATTACTGTCATAACAAAATGGCATTATATAGGATTAAGTCTTAGAATCAGTTGGTCATACACAGAGGCAGTAATCCAGTTTAATGAGATTACCCTAAGAAATATTGTCAAATCTTTTTCAATTACCTGTAACGAAAGTAACATTTTAAACCTAATCCATAATCTGTTTTCTATTAATCCAGTATTATCCTCTTTTCTAAAATTTGACTAATTATGGATCAAGAAATTGATAGCTGACAGATGAAAGACTACTTATAACTTATTGACAAACCACCTCATTACAGAACTTCAAAGTTCCTTTCCAGCTGGGCCAGGGAATATTTCCATATAAAAGATGGAGGTCTGCAGTAATTTGTGAAAAATCATTACTTGAAAGTGCAAAGGCGGATTATAATCATAGGAAATTAATCAAATGGATAAAGAAAAGGAAAATCACATTAGTTTTTATCGTAGTTTAATTACAGGATATTACTTCAAAGGAAGCTTTATACTCTGAATAATAATCTACTTCAACAATAACCATTGCATTAGTTTGAAGCAAACTTAAAAATATGATATAATGCTTTACCTTTAAAATAACCAGGATATTATTTGAGAGAATCCTTAAAATTCCAAAATAATGATCTGCCTCTTTATAAACCAGGATAATAATTCAAACAAGCTTAAAATTACAAAATAATAATCTACTTTCAAACTAACCAGGATTTCACTTCAAAGCATTATTAAGATTATAAGATAATAATCTACTTTTGAAAAAACAAGGACATTAATTCAAAGCAAGCTTAAAATTACAAAATAATGGTCTAACTTTACAGTAAGTAGGTTATTATTTCAGAGCAAGCCTAAAATGTCAAAATATTGATCTACATTTACATTAACCAGGATATTAATTCAAAGCAACATAGAGTTACAAAATAATAATACAACTTCAAAATAACCAACATATTCATTTAGTGAGGCTTAAAATTACAAAATAATGGTCTAAATTTACATTAATCAGGACATCCATTCAAACCATACTTAAAATATTGTTCCTGGATATATAAAAGGATAAAAAAATCAAACTTGGTAAAAGGAACATAGACCCCATGAATATCTCCATTAATAATTACATACCAGTAGCTAGGAATGTCGTGACTAAATGCACAAAATGCACGAAATCGATATTGATGTACTCACTGTATTATTTTTCATAATTGCATAATAGAAAAGCATGGGAACTTGGAAAGCCTGTGACGAAGTCACTGATATCACTGCAGCATTCTGGGCCTTGGCTGCCTCCCCAACTTCTTCACCCATAGATGACCAAATGGTTGCCCTGGAGAGTTTTGTTCTTTTGCTCTATGATCGCAACAGTAGTCAGGAACATGTCAATGAGTGTCGCAAGCACCTGTTCACCCACATTGGCAGATCAATAGATGCTCTCCCACCAACTCGAGAATCCCTGAAACAGTTCACCAAGAGAGATGCTTACCAAGCCGGCTACTCTTGGGGCCAGATGATGGTATCCACACCAGAGCTCCTATCGCCCAGTGACTGGGGGTGGGTTCGCACCGATAATTGCTGGGATATATACTGGACAACCCTCCCAGAGGCAACTGAGGCATGTCTGCAACTACTAAGGTGTAGCTGCAAAAAGGAATGCAGAGGACAGTGCAAGTCTGCCAAGGCTGCACTCCAGTGCACAGCTCTATGTCACTGTAGTGGGAAGTGTACGAGAGAGTAGGACAAGAGAGATCACAAATGCTAATTACATGTATATTAACATGTACAAATGCATCAATGCATATAGTAGATTTTGTTACCTGGATCTAGAGACTTCACTCTATAATGTTGACTTTTTCTGTATATTTGTATATTTTCACAATTTTGTATGATGTAAGTTGATGTTAGGTTCAAACAGAAGCACTTCCTCTGAGTTCAAGAGTGTTAAATAGTAAGTCATTTCATGGTACTTGATAACAGTTTTTTGAAGAGTTTGTTGAGGAAAACCATAAAAAAACACACACAAAAAATAAAGCACCAAAAAATAACCAAACAAATGGTTTCTTTACATTTGGTCACCTCTATTTGCTGTCTCTTATTTGCTACAATAAACATTTAGCTGAATAAAACTGCTAGTATGCTTCTTCAATAAGTAAATATGGTTGTATTCATATGTATCCTAAGGCACGTACAGCACAAAATCGGCCATTTCATAAAATTGCTGCCATTTTGGCCCTGGAAAATATGTGGAATGTGCCTATATTCAAAATTCTTTGTAAGATACTGCCCTAGCAGTGTGCCAGATTTCATGCATGTATCACCAAAGGCCCTATTTGTTTTCACATATCTGCCCGGATATTATTCAAAAGCAAACTTAGAAATACAAAATAATGGTTTACATTTACCTTGACAGGATTTCAATTTAAGGCAAGCTTCATTTTACAAACTATTGGTCTAGCTTTAAAGCAACACGTATATTAATTTGCTTTTGGCATACACTTACAAAATAATGGTGTACAATTATAACAATCATGATATTAATTCAGAGCAAGCTTAGGATTACAAAATAATTGTCTAGATTTAATATAACCAGGCCCTAAATTCAAAGGAAACTTGAAATTACAAAATAATGGTCTACCATTTAAATTCCTCCATATCAATTGGTGGTCAAAACTTAGATGGGCTAATTATGATAAAACTTAACTAATAAAAAAATTGAAAACGGATTGTGGCCAGAACTTGAATGGGTTACACTTATAAAACTTGATCCTTAAATACATAGACAATCATATCTGGTCAATACTTAAATCAGTTACCAATGACAGAAACCTATCACTTAGAACATAGAGCATTACTTCTGGTCAGTACTTGGATGAGTTACAATTCATGAAATCCAATCATTATTCCCAAAAATAAAATCTGACCACTAAAAGAATATAGCAACGGCTGAGGTAAGTCTTATAAAATCTAATGATAAATGCTACAAAATCAGGCAAGGATTCAAACATGGGACTGCCAAAATTAGAAGAACTTCCAATACCTCGGTTAACTTTCTGTATTAGAGGCTCACTTATGTTTATTACGTATTTGTTCCATCATTTTGAGATTAGTCAGCCGTGGGAAACGAATGGCATTTCTTCTTTTCATGGGTGGTTTGTAGTAGATTATCTTGGATAAACTACTTTCACATCCTGAACAAATGACCAGCTTTCTACTCTCAGGTGACAACATTTGCTTCTTGTGGGATCCAGGCAAGGAAAAACAACTGGGACATTTAGGGCAAAGGAATGGGTTCTCACCTTCGTGAGTTTTGTGATATTTAAGACTACCTGATTGGGAAAAACTATTTGGACATTCAGGGTAAGTAAAACGCTTCTCACCCGTGTGAGTTCTTGTGTGAATTTTTAGATCAGATGACTGGGAAAAACGACTTGGACATTCAGGGCAAGAAAAAGGCTTCTCACCCGTGTGAGTTCTTGTGTGAATTTTAAGATCAGATGACTGGGAAAAACGACTTGGACATTCAGGGCAAGAAAAAGACTTCTCACCCGTGTGAGTTCTCATGTGAATTTTAAGATGATGTGATCGGGAAAAACTACTGGGACATATAGTGCAAGAAAAAGGCTTCTTACCATAGTGAGTTCTTGTGTGAGTTTTAAGATTAGATGACTGGGAAAAACTACGTGGACATTCAGGGCAAGAAAAAGGCTTCTCACCCGTGTGAGTTCTCATGTGAATTTTAAGATCAGATGACTGGGAAAAACTACTTGGACATTCAGGGCAAGAAAAAGGCTTCTCACCCGTGTGAGTTCTCATGTGAATTTTAAGATTATGTGATCGGGAAAATCTACTCGGACATTCAGGGCAAGAAAAAGGCTTCTCACCCGTGTGAGTTCTCATGTGATTTATAAGATTAGATGAATTAGAAAATCTACTTGGACATTCAGGGCAAAAAACAGGCTTTTCACCTGTGTGAGTTCTCATGTGAATTTTAAGACTAAATGATTGGGAAAATCTACTTGGACATTCAGGGCAAGAAAAAGGCTTCTCACCCGTGTGAGTTCTCATGTGAATTTTAAGATGAGATGAATTAGAAAATCTACTTGGACATTCAGGGCAAAAAAAAGGCTTCTCACCTGTGTGAGTTCTCATGTGAATTTCAAGACTAGATGATTGGGAAAATCTACTTGGACATTCAGGGCAAGAAAAAGGCTTCTCACCTGTGTGAGTTCTCATGTGAATTTTAAGACTAGATGATTGGGGAAATCTACTTGGACATTCAGGGCAAGAAAAAGGCTTCTCACCTGTGTGAGTTCTCAAGTGAACTTTCAAAGAATTTAATCTGGTAAACGTACTTTGGCACTCCTCACAAGTGAATTGCTTCTTATTTTTCAACATTTTTGGTTCCTTGTTGGATAGGAGTGCTGGGACACCTTTCTGCCTCTAACAGTAGAAGCAACGAGCCCTATCACCAAGTAGTTTCTTTGGGCAAGAGTTCCACTAGTTTATTGTTATTACTATAACTACTTTTATGGTCTACTGGTTTCTCACAAATGTGAGCTCTTTTCGAACCATCTTTAACTTCCAATTCAACACAGCTTAACTCACTCTTCCTCCAACACCTTAACCAATGATTTGCACAAATGTTCAGCAACAACTTTACAGATTTTAGAAATTCTAGTCTAAGCTTGATTTCTGTGTATATGTACAATTCTTTGAGGAAAGTTAAGGATAATTAAGATTTAATTCTCATAGATAGAATTTTAGGTCTATAATAATTGAATTTCTCTTGTTATGTTGGCAAATATTAAAACGCATTATTTTCAAAACTAACAAATGTTAATTCAAAGTCTTTCTTAATGCATTTCATTTTATACAATATGCCTCATATATTTATTATAACCAACACGGAAGGGACCTGAAGCACTTTCCCTCCAACTAGAATACTGTGATCTGAAAATGAAATAAGACACTAAGTGAGAAAAAACAGTCATACAATGTTGTCGATAACAAAATTCGATTCAACAAAGAACATCTTTAATTCTTAGCTCTAGCCAAATCCCTGTCTTTACATTGAAAGGTATCACCTGGAAGAAAACCATTAGAACTGTCTAACATAAAATATTGATGCCAAAGATGATACTAATAGTAATAAAAAGAGCAGCATAATTAAACTGTAATATTTAACGCAGGCAGAATAATTGTAAACTCAGATAATAAAAAATGGTGTCTGAAAAATATTGGAAAATAATCAGGAAAAATTCTAATATAAATCTTTAAAAAATAGAAATAAACAGAGAATATCAAATCTCTGATGCCGCTGAATAATTACTTTTAACAGTGATAGTGAAAACAGCAATTTTCATAAGAGGCTGTCTATCCTACTTACAGAATAGATGAGAATGTTATTTGCAAATTTTACACTTACATTTCAATAAGTTTATTTTAAAAAGGCTTTTCAACTTGAATGATTGTAATAAGCAAGTCTGTTTCTGGTTACTTGGTTTTTTCTTATTTGCCTAAAAAAAGTAAATAAGTCATTTAATCTTAAGAATCATATAGAATTTATTCTATACCTAGTGATTTTACTCCCTTCAGCCACATTTGACATATTTAAATCACAGTAATTTTCAATCCCCTTATGTGTTTCACTTAAGGCTAAGATATATAAGTTATATTTTATGAATTCATTCTCCACTTGCTGTAACTTTCAAATCTCCTTCACGGTTCTACCTTTTCAATTACCAATTTTCCATGTTCTTTTAGAATTTATAAACCGGGAGATTCTTAGCACACCGCTAAACCCAAGACTGGGGGCCATTCTGTCATCTTCTCTTTCCATTGATTGACAAAATCCATAGAGGATTCTCTGGGTAGATTCATCATAGGATAGTCAATTCCTTGTGATGTCCAATACCTATCTAACTAAGGCAAGTGATCCCTGCCAAAGGCATCAAGAGTAGAAGCCGAAGACACAGTTTGTCTATCGCCTTAAACCCAATTCGTCACCCTGCTGCCTGTGACTTCATCGAGATTTAGGGGACATTTCCTCCACACCCAAAGTTTTTGTTACTCCATCAAGTTGCTCATCCGCTTATGTAGCCATTAGAAACCTTGGATTGCTAAGGTATACTACCTAGCACAGTGGATATACCGCCGAGCATGATAGTTATATCACCTAACAGGATGCATACCGCCTAGCACAGTTATACCACCTAGCACGATATTCATCTCCTAAGCCTATTGACGGAAAGGGTCTCAGTTAGATTCTTGAGCTTTTAAATCAATATTTCTCCATCCATCTTCTCCTACATCATGCTTCAGAGTCCTCAACTATGTAGGTCTGGGTCTTCCAACTCTTCTAATGTTATGTGGAGCCAGTTGATTGATTGACTGGTTGTTTATGAGTTATCTGGCATCCTGACATCCAAGGTCATTGACGCCTATATTAATTTTTATAAAGAAATAAAAATATTAATTCAGTTCAAAACACTAAAAGCAAAAACATTCCTTATAACAGTTAGATAGTTTTCAGAAGACGTGCTTCTGTAATAAATTTGAAAATACCACTATTATTGTACGACACATCGTGTCCAAGAATCTTGGCAAGGATGAACCTGCCATCCTCATCTTGAGCCTCAAACAGATGTGTACTTCTTCCAGTACCATAAGTGGGGCATTCGATCAACAAATGTCTTACTGTCAAGGGTACCAAACAGTCGTCACAATATGGTTGGTGTTGGAACTTCAGCAGAAACTCGTGTGTCAAACAATTGTGACCAATGCGGAGATGACAAAAAAAAAACATCTACTTTCGGGGCATCAAGTTATACTTCTAAGAGATATGACATTTGTTATTTCTTTCATTTTATTGCCATCTAGACTATCCCAATGCTGTTGCTAATCATAATAAAAAAATTTCTTGATAGTAGGTAGGAAATCCTTATAGGGAATGGGATACCTTCTCGGTAGCAACTCGTATGCAGCATTCTTCACTAGTAAATCGGCCTTCTCATTCCCAGACACACCTACATGTCCTGGAACCTAGCAAAATCGAACCATTATACCTCTAAGTCCAATAACAAAAAGCCATTCTAAAATCTTTAAAACAAGAGGGTTACTAGAATTAAGAACTTCTAAAGCTTGAAGGACACTCCTTGCATCACTACAAATGTTAAAATTACCCTCCTTCTCCAATGCTATTTTCTCAGCAGCGGTTAATATGCTATACAGTTCGGCAGTAAATAAGGAAGTTGTTAGAGGATGGACACCTCTAAAATAAAAACCATTACTATGTACTCCAAATCCAACGCCAGCATCAGATTTGGAGCCATCAGTATATGTAAAACTCAATCCCTTATGTTCTGCAACATGCTCCATAAATAGCGACCTGGCTTCTAAGTCAGTCATATTCTTTTCAATTCCTATAAAGTATTTACAAAAAGATACCTCTGGCAATTTCCATGGAGGCATTGATGATACCTTAAATGAAAACTCCTTACTTCTAATCATATCAAGACTCAATATTAACTGTTTAACCTGAAAACAATAAGATTGCGGAGATTTTGTGTGCAACTCAAAATTTGATGTGTGCTTTACAAAGCTTGCAGTCTGATTGATAGGCTAAAGAATTATTAAGTCTTTGTAACCTTAACCAGTACCGAACAATAGAAAGCTTTCGGTAAAGCTCTAAGGTAATTCTCCAGCATCAATTAGGAGACTTGGGATAGGCGAAGTTCTAAACGCTCCTTTGGCCCGTCTACTAGCAGCATGATGTATTGAATTTGTTATCTTTAATCATCTTGGGGTGGCTGAGAAGTATATTTCACATCCATAACTAATTCTTTTTTTAAATCAGGGTCTTATATAATTTTAAAATAGTATTGAGGTCTACCCCCAAATGATGTATGGGAGAATACTTTTAAAAGATTAAAAGCCTCAAGACATTGAGCTTATAACACTTTTAAGTGAGAAACACATGTAAGCCTACAATCAAATATCAAGCCTTAAAATTTAGCTTCACTTACACATGGGATCCGTTGACCTTTAATGTATGTATCCGGGTCTGAGTGTATTCCCCGAATACGACAGAAATGGACAACAGTTTTGCTTGTGGAAAACTTAAACCCATTCATATCAGTCCAATGAATAATTCTTTTCAATGGAGAGTTGTAGTTTTCTCTCAGCCATCGTCAGTCTAGCTCCAACAAATGATATGGAGAGATCATCAAAAACTAGTGTTGAAAAAATATCTTGAGGAATGACAGAGGATATCCCTGGGGAACGCCTGCTTCCTGACATTTCCTCTCAGATAGAGCTTCTCCCAATCTCAGTTGAAAAAAATCTATGAGAAATAAAAGCTTGAATGAACAATGGTGGCTCTCCTCGTAATCCCAAATTATGAATGGTTTTAAGTATACCATATCTCCAAGTAGTATCATATGCCTTTTCAAGGTAAAAAAAAGACTGTTGTATGGTGCAGTATGGAATCAAAGGCTTCACAAATAAGAGGACTCAAGTCGTATCAACACATCAGTCATCGAGTGCATTTTTCTAAATCCACATTGAATAGGTGATAAAATACCCTTCTTTTCCAGGTACCACATCAGTCTTCCATTGACCATGATTTTACATAAGCAAGATGTCAATGCAATTGGTCGATAGTTTGTAGCTAAAAACGTGTCCATACCGGGTTTTATAAAGACTAAAATAATGGCAAGTTAACAAACACTTGGATAACTATAATCATGCCCTATTCTATTAATAATGCTTAAAATAAATAACTTTTTTATTAAAAGGTATATGTTTAATCATTGCATATGGAATTCCATCGGGTCCAGGGGCTGTATCGTTACAAGTAGTAAGTGCAGAAATAA
>NC_090749.1:87366847-87374347 GCF_036898095.1 Palaemon carinicauda | reverse complement strand
ATTGCCGTATATTATTGATTTTTTTTTCATGTTTATGTGTTAGAAAGTGTGCCCTGATGGTTGGGCTAACACGTGCATGTCTTTTTTTTTTATCTGAGATGCCGTATATTAGAATGTTGGGCATTTTTCCGCGAGTGCCCCTTTTTATTTGTTTTGCATTTTTTTGCTTAGTCATGTTACCGTAAGGAATTGGCAAGTAGTGTCGCAAAACTTATATTTTTATAGTGTTGGAAAGTGTTTCTAGATGATCTGGCTACCCATGCCTATTTTTTTTTTAGCCAGATATGGCGTATATATAAGTATGTGTTCGATTTTCCTGTGATTGCCATTTTTTCGTTTTTTCCCATTTCTTTCAAAATTACTACGTACTAAGGAACTATCACAGAGTAATATTTCATTTATATGTTTATTTGTCGGAAAATATGCCTTGATGGTTTGCCTAGCACGTGGCTGAAATTTTTTTTTTTCTGAAATGCCGTATATTAGAATGGCCATTTTTCCACGAGTGCCCCTTTTTATTTGTTTTGCATTTTTTTGCTTAGTCATGTTACCGTAAGGAATTGGCAAGTAGTGTCGCAAAACTTATATTTTTATAGTGTTGGAAAGTGTTTCTAGATGATCTGGCTACCCATGCCTATCTTTTTTTTAGCCAGATATGGCGTATATATAGGTATGTGTTCGATTTTCCGGTGATTGCCATTTTTTCGTTTTTTCCCAATTCTTTCAAAATTACTACGTACTAAGGAACTATCACAGAGTAATGATTCCTCTAGATGTTTATTTGTCGGAAAATTTTGTTTACTTTTTTTTTGATTGAATATCATCAAATTTTTTTAGCTAAAATATTGTTTTACATTTTTTTTTCGATTTTATTTCCCTTCAAAAAAAATTTTTTGGGTCAGAATTTTAATTTTATAGTCGTAAAATAATCGACAATTATCCAGCAACCCACCATACAATTTTTATGCATATCCAATAATAATTAGATTAGTAAATAACACCTTGAAATTGACATACCCTTCCTACATTTCAAGTGGCAGATTAGGGAGTCTGAGTCAGTGTGGTTGGCGGCCATTTTGTGGACATATCCGAAGCGTAAGCTGCCCTATCTATATATATTCTTGTTCCCTATAGAATTTGTGATATTTTGGTATATTTTTACCTGCATAAATATCATATTATATATTAAATATATGTATTTTTTTACGAAAATTCCAAGTACTCAAAAAATTACCTTTAGATATGGCCCCTGATATAAATGTAATTTACAAAATAATGAAGATTTTTTTACATATTTCTATTTTAGGATAACATATGTTTATTCCCTAAAAAAATTAGCCACTTCCTATTTCATTTGGGTACCCAAAAAAATTCATGAAATTTGGACAATTTTTTTTGGCCAAAAAAAGTTACCCTTTTTTTCTCATTTCAGATCTTCACCTCCATGGGTCTGACTTCATCCAAAATACATCAAGATGTGTCCTAAACATTCAAGAATCAATTTCTAAAAGGATTTGTGTATATATGTATAAACTTTTTTTTTATGAATTTTTATGTCAGGTCTTTTTTTTTTCTACTTAATTTTTTAAAATATTTATAATAAATAGTTTTTCTGCAGATGAGTAGTATTTATCTTTACAGTTGTTTTAAGCATTCATTGAAGTTTTTTTTGGCAAAAGAAAAAAGGAGGTTACTGCAAAAACTGATTTTTCAAGAATTTTTTTTGGCGTCGGGGTCGTTCGCGTCCGAGTATACCCTTAAAGGGGTGTCCGAGGACCGTACCTATCCAGGGTTAAAGAGGCCAGCGGTATTAGTAGGCCAAACCGAAGGTGAAAGTGAAGAAAAGAAACAGAAAAGAGGAAGGGATGAAGAATTAGAAGGTGAAAGTAAAGAAAAGAAACAGAAAAAAGAAAGTGACGAAGAAGTAGAAGAGATTTAGAAAATAAGAAAAACGTAAAGTTATAAAAAAGCAAAAAAAAAAAAAATTCAATTTTAAGTTTTATGTTACCGTTAAGTGTTAAAGTAATTTTTTCTTTCATTTTATAGTTTTCCATACGTAATGTTAAGTGTTAATTATTTCTTCCATTTTTTTTATTTCGTAAAGTTTAAGTGTTAATGTGTTAAGTGTGTAAATTACTGTACGTAGTCTGTCACTTGTTACGTAGTGTATTATATTACGTTTGCCTAATGCATTTTAGAAATGTGTTGAAAAGTAGGCAGAAACAAGCTTCAATGGATAGTTTCTTATTAAAGAGGCCAGCGGTATTAGTAGGCCAAGACGAAGGTGAAAGTGAAGAAAAGAAACAGAAAAGAGGAAGGGATGAAGAATTAGAAGGTGAAAGTAAAGAAAAGAAACAGAGAAAAGAAAGTGATGAAGAAGTAGAAGAGATTTTGAAAATAAGAAAAACGTAAAGTTATAAAAGAGCAAAAAAAAAAAAAATTAAATTTTAAGTTTTATGTTACCGTTAACTGTTAAAGTAATTTTTTCTTTCATTTTATAGTTTTCCATACGTAATGTTAAGTGTTAATTATTTCTTCCATTTTTTTATTTCGTAAAGTTTAAGTGTTAATGTGTTAAGTGTGTAAATTACTGTACGTAGTCTGTCACTTGTTACGTTTTCTGCCTTATGCCATCCTCCTCTACCGCGACTTCGCTATCGGACATCGTCTCAATCAAAAGGTAAGTTTCAACTTTTTTGTTACACTAATTAACTGTAACCTTTTTTTCAGAGTGTACAGGTATCAATCATTAATTTAGGTGTACGTACAGGTAACAATACACCTTCACTGATCTAAATGCTTTACGTACATACAGTACCATAACTTTTATACAGTAGTAAAGAAAACGGACCGTTTTCTTTGGGCTTGGGGGGGGGATAACTTGGCTATAACTATATTATTGAATAATCTCATAGTGGTTTCTGGAATGGATTAGGCTGTTTTTAACGGTTGTGTTAATAATTGAATGATAGAAATGGCTACATTGCATGTTTATTACTACAGTTTAGCGTGTTTATGAAAGAAAGGATGACTTTTTATAAGGCTTGGAACGGATTAGGCTATTTACATGTAAAACACGACTCAGGATACAAAAATATCAGGATACGAAACCGCATCCTGAACGGATTAATTTCGTATCCTGAGGCATCACTGTACTTACATATATATATATATATATATATATATATATATATATATATATATATATATATATATATATATATATATATATATATATATATATATAAGGGAAACTTTTTTTCACAGAGTTGGGACAACACGAAAGTTCTTAAAATTAGAAGACCAAAGTAATATTAGGAAGAAGAAAAAGATGAGATAGAGAAATTTAGATTCGAACTGGGGCAGCAATTTCCCCAAGTTCGAAAGCAATCTTGCCCATCATCAAGTTCCAGCACGAGAATGATATGCCGTGCTGAAGCTCAATAACTTCATCAAGGCATTCTCTCATTAAGAGGAGGAGCCCAGTTGAAAGTTTAATGAACTAATCTCTCTTGAGGAGTGCAAAGAGCATGCCCAAACCATCTTTATGTACCACTCAACATGATCTCATCCACATATGGTTCTTGAGTAATCTCTCTTACTGTTTCATTTCTAATTCTGTCATGCCATTCAATTCCCAATATTCTTCTGAAGGCTTTGTTCTTAAATCTACAAAATCTGTTGGATATAGTTTCATTGTCATACCACGACTCATGTCCATACAGTAAAACCAATCTCACTAATCTTATGTTAACCTGATTTTTATATGTAAACTCAGGTGATTTGATTTCCCAATTTTACCTAACCTTGCCATTGTCTAATTTGCTTATTTCAATCTTTCATTAAACTTCAATTCCAAAGACACTGAATTAGTAATCAGTTCCTCAATAACTGAATGATTCCACCTCATTTATCCTTTCTCCTTCCAATGATATTTCATCTTCCAGTGCATATTGCTTTCTCATCTTATCTGTCTTTCTTTTATTTATTTTTAGCCCAACCTCATGTGATATTTCATGCATTATGGTAAGCAAGCTTTGCAAATCCTGTGGCATTTTGCTAATAAAGACAGCATCATCAGCATACTCTAAGTCCACTGACTTCCTGTGACCAATCCAGTCCAGTCCTTTTTCGCCATTCCTAACTGTTTTTTGCATTACAAAATCTACGAGGATACACAACATAGATGACAACACATTCCCTTGGAGTACTCCACTGTTCACTGGAAATTCATTTTATAGGACTCCATTAACATGAACTTTGCACTTGCTATGCTCATGAACAGACTTAATCAAATTTATACTTTTAAGAGGAACTCCATAACAATGCAAGACTTTTGCAAAATTGTTAAGTGCACACTGTCAAAGATTTTTCCAGTCAACAAATGCCATCAAAAGTGGATTTCTGTAATCTACACATTCCTGTACAAATTTGGTCAGTACTACTACTACTTTTTTGAAATCCCGCTTGCTCATCAATCTTTCACTCTAGACTTTTTAAGATGAAGATACTACATATTTTCATGACAACTGACGTAAGTGTGATGAATCTGTAATCATTGCAACCAGTCTAATCACCTAATTTGCCATTTTTACCAACACTCCTAGCTCCCATTCATCAGGTTTTACTTCTTCATACCATATTCTACCAAATAATCTTGTAAGTATTCTAGGAATCAGTTAATAAATGTGTGAGTAGCTTCACTTACAATTTAGTCACAGGTTGATTTAGAGGCAAATTTCACCACACTTCAGCTCTTGTCAGGGCATTTTTGCATATAAATAATTCTCCTTATGTAATGGTGTTACACTCGCATCTGAAAAACATTAGGATATGAAAATTTTGATATACTTTCAAGTGGTGTATGGTCTTAAATGACTTTACTGTGAAAGGCTAGAACAGGGAATCCAATATATATGATATGATTACAAAACAAATAACAAATCTGGAAGTAATTTGTATCTTTTCTGAACTATACAAACCTGAGCTCTTTACTATGGTTGATTTTTTGTTTTAAAATTCACTGGCATCCTAACATTGAAGGTCATTGACACCAATAACATCTGTTATAAAGAATATAAGAGTATTCAATTTAAAACCACAAAAACGAGGATATCCTTGAGAAACTTAAATAGCTTTCAGAAGACCTGCGTTGGAAATAAATAAAAAACACAACTGGCATAGTGAAACATATCCTGCACAAGAATCTTGGTAAGGATGAACTTGCCATCTTCACTTCAAGTCTCAAACAGATATCTATTTCTTTCGGTACTATACGTGGGCCATTCGGTTAACAAATACCTCACTATCTTGCAATATGGTTGGTATTGGGCAACCGCGAGAAACTCACGTGTCAACTGAGTGTGACGAATGCGGAGACAACAAATAAGTCTTCAACTTTTGAGCCATCATGTTAGACTTCAAAGGAATATAACATTTATTTCTCTCATCATATTTTCATCCAATTATTTTATATAAAATTTTTACTGTTAGGTATAAAATCATTACTGAGAATTGGGATACCTTCTCGATAGCAACTCAACTGCAGCATTCTTTGCCAGTAAATCGGCGTTCTTATTTCCAGACATACCTAGATATGCTGGAACCCAGGGCAGAGGAGCCTGTACCAAAACCTTTCGACTCCTACTCCGACTCCTCTCTTTTTGGTACCTACGACTCCGACACCTTTATACATTATTTACTCCAAAATCAATTATACCCTGATAATTGCAAGAAATCAAAATATTTTTTTTACTATGCGTTAGTATACTATTGACATATCTGTGGCTAAGTACCGTATATACTCGTGTAACAGCTGATCTCTCGTATTGTGTGACCCCTCAAATTGTCACCCGTAAACTATGATTTTATCATATATCTCGTGTATCATGCGAGTTAGTTTATGAGAAACTAAATTACTATAGACTAACATTTTTATTCCATTTCATTATTCTATTTTCTACTTCAATGGATTAGAAAATTAAAAGATAAGGTTAAAAGTATCGTTAGTAACGTTAAAATCATTGCGTAAACGCATACAGCCACAATAACAACTGAACAAAAAAAACAGTTGTTTCATTATGAACACTCGAATCAGATAGCAGCTGTTCTGTTTGCATATCAATATTGTACAGTAGTAAAAGTATAAAAGACTAACATTATTAAATTACACCCTTATTCATTATGGAGAAAAGATTAAGAAAATGTACTGCCATATACAAATTAACAAGCTGTAAATGAAGGCAAGAAAACAAACAGTATTCATAGTCGCTATTCTGTTAGGAATGGGGGAAAGCTGTGTTCGAAACGGGGGAAACAAAAGAGAAATTTATGGGGAAGCTAGGAAATAGCAAATCACATAATTAAATGTAAATGCCGAATTTCGAAGATAAAGTTACAAAGTGTCTGAAAATATGTATTTGTTATAATAGGATATAAACGATTTGTTAATCTTTATAATCAAGTATCTCAGCGCTGATAAAAAACATAAATTATCGTATCGGCAACATGAATGAAATTGGTTAACCTGTACTGTATATGCGATTTACCTCAACCCTAAATAAAATATGAGAGTATTTCAAATGAAACTACTGAAATTAGTATGCTATTTGGAAAATAATAAATCAAGTAATGATAGTTTCTTTTATGAAATATGAAATATTCTTCGACAGTCTGTCTTAATCAGCTGATTTGGAAAGCGTACAGGAGTGTCGATTGACTTTCAAACGTAAACAATGGAAAGGATTATAATTTGCATGATTTTATTAATAAATATGTTACTAAAATATGAATATTACATGCATTATTGTTGGATAAAGTTAAGCATAACATCAGTTTAAAAAAATCTGTTTTTTCAAATAGAGCTGTATTTTTTTTACCCCAGTAAATGGATATACAATTTGAATTATGACGTAGGCTAGTCTAAGAGTGCATTCACTAATATGATATCTCGTGTATGATGCGCCTTGAATTTAGCTTTAAAATTAGTCTTCAAAACTCGCATGTTACGCGAGTATATAACGGTAACTGCCTTTTTTAAATTAATGTCCATTGTACAGTCCTGGTAAAATGAAACTGATGACGACACAGATTTAGGAAAAATAAACCGTACTCTTATCAAACGAACGTTGTATTATTAAGAAAGCCAGCTCCACCTTGGTAAACATTTTCAATATTCAAAATTAAATGAAAACTGAAACTTCAAATTAATCTTTTTTTAGTGGTATGAAGTCACTAAATAGCTAAATAAATAAAATCACACATATGAAAAAATAAAAATTATATTACTGAACTCCTATGGAATTTGATAAGATTTAAATATTTGTTCTTAGGAACAAAATTGCCTTAGTCAGGTCTTCATTTATTGAAGCCTTTAGATCTGATCTGATCCTTTTCAGTGAAGAAAAGTCTTTCCCCCACTGACTTGGGTGGATGGCATTGCTGTCAGAGGTCTAGCTACATCACAGATGACCTTTAGATAAGCTTGGATGGCTTCTTCTT
>NC_090749.1:87290105-87366347 GCF_036898095.1 Palaemon carinicauda | reverse complement strand
AGGATTGACAGATCATCCTCCTCAGTTCTATCTATTGGCCTTATCACCTCGACCCATCCAACACCTTGGTGCTGGTAGGTTTAGAGCGGAAGAGAGACCCGAGTGGTGAGGGTCAGACACCAACCTGCTCAGGGGAGCAGACCTCTCTGATGAGTGACAACACTACGATGGTGTCACACAAACAAATGATTCCATTAGCTCCTTTCAGGGAACTCCGTAGTGCTGATGAGTGACAACACTACGGTTGTGTCACACAAAAAAGCAAGGAGGTACTTTTCACGGCACCTCTACCAATTAGCTGTGAAATCCTCGGAGGGACGCAGAACAGCTCTTCAGCCTTTCAGCCAGTTTCATCCCGGTCAAAAAAAAAACGTGCTGGCATACAATATGATCAGGGAGAGCATTGGAAAATCCCTTGATGACCTTAATAGCTCAGTTAGGGCAACATGCTAAATGATTCCTGGGCATTGTGTATCTGCTCACAGAGGCAATACGAGAGCTTCCTACATTTACCCATCTACTCAGATAACTACGTGGAGACCTTCCATAAAGCGATTCCATGACTTCTTCTTCATGCCTGGAGGTTATTCAGCAACTCCTCAGGAAGAAAGGCTTTTGAAATTGGGGACAAAATAATGGGTGGATATCTCCGGGGAAACATCTGCTTTAGTAGACCGGGCCAATTGGACTGTCCTTTGTGGTGTGTGTCATAGAACGGTCTCTCCTCGTACCGAATTCTGAGAGCACTAGCCATCAGTCAGGAATCAGATCACCTCCTGGATCGTAGTGGAATACTGTACTCACTGAAAGGACCACTGTTTTTGTCAAGCATCAGATTGTGACCTGACCCAGAGGACGGTCATTCACCTAACTCTGTCCTCTGCAAAGAGAGTCAACAAGCTACATGGTGTGTCCTATGACATCGCCACCCATTCATCCTGGAGTCATAACCAAAACTCAAAATCCGACTGGAGCAGATCCTAGAATCAGGCACCCCAGACTGAGAGTCTCTTTTCTGTAAGAGATGACCCAGACCAACTGTTACTCTGCCGTGAGGCTATCAAATGCAGGCTCTTGGTGAGCACGGGGAGAACCAGAGGAATATTACAAAGACTCTATATCTTCTAGGATTAAACAGTATATCAAGAGAGCCATGCATCCAGGCTCCTCATCTTCCAGTCATCGTCCCTGTGCTCATGAAGCCAGCAGTGTCAGAAAATTCTTTGAGTTCAAAGAAATTTTTCTGTGACGCTGGTGTTACAAGCGGGTATGTGGAAATGGCAAACAGTGGCCACCAACCACTGCATGGCAACCCATAAGAAGCTGTATACATTCACCATAGGGCTTGTGGTGGCTGCACAAAACGTAGTCAATAACACCTCTGGGTTTTTTTAGGATGAGTAGCAGTTGGTTTAGGGCAGATGTTATCTGCAAGTAAGTCTAAGAGGAATGTGTAAGTTACTGGTCACTTTCTATTTCATCCTCCCCGTCCTTGAAGTTCAGTATCCAAGGAACTCTGCAAGCTGACCTCCTCTGACTTCAGATGTACTATGCCCTTTGTGTATCCTAATTATGTTGATATATTTGTTATGTCCACGTTCTTCAAGCGATGTGGAGTTGGGCGATGTTTAGGCTAAGTGAGGAGCATAGCTCCAATTTTACTCTTACCAGGTCAAGTCATGTTGCTGAATTCTATGCTAGCACTTATTGCCCTGACTGTCATCCTATTAGGATCAGGAGGTGTCAGAGTTCCCTCTAAACAACTCGTGTGTAGCATAGAGTGTCACCCGGGGACAGTCTCCAGCCAGTTGGTTTTAGGACTTACACCCACCATGAGGTGAGTCTCCTATGTAAAGAGCGCAAGGTTTGTATATTCTGTAGTGCCAGAGCAAATGACAAATTTGGAATATTTTCTTATTTTATTAACTACAGTATACAAACTTATATCTCTTTACACATACAGGTCTTGCTATTACCTTCCCCTAGAAGTTCTGTCGTAATTGTAAAGTGACGATTCTTTACTAGTGCTGGTGTAAGGGGGGTGGTTAGTTTACCACTGCTAACTAGCAGAGGGTAGTTACACCTCCCGAAAGCTTTAACAGCTGGTTTAAGCTATCGGCAAAATAATACTCCTTTGTAAAGAGCTTCAGATTTGTATAGTTAAGAAAAATACAAATTATTCCAAAGTTTTAATAAAGTATATAAATCAATATTTTTTATTGATTCATCCATATAAACAAAATAATACACAGAATGGGAATACTACATACATTACATACTGTAATGTACTCTGTGGTGGTCGATATTACCCTGTTATATGGATCTTACCCCAGTTATAATATCTCACTAATTGTTGCATTATGATAGGTATCTACATATTTATCATACATTTACATCAGGCTGAATTCTTATGTGAGAGTACTGCACAAATAAAACCTCAAGCAATGATGGCTTTAGGGTCTGGTCAGGCAAGTCAAGATGTGATACAGGTATCTCCTAAAGTCATTTGCATTTGAAGGTCAAGAACATTTTGAAAGTGAATTGGTTCCTATACGGATACAAAGCCTCGTCCTTTAACAGGAGTGTTTTTAGCACAACTGGGTCTCTGCTCTTAGTATTTATAATGGAATGTCTGTAGTTACTGGCAGGGAGGCCCTCTCACCCCCCTGTCAGCACCCTGAGCAGCCACTCTGTTTTCAAACATTGAAGAGTAAAGACATCCTCCCAGCACCGTGAACTGACTCTTTTGATATTTTGTTATTTCTTTTAGATAATTGTCGGCAGTTTGTTCATTGTATGTGAGGGTCTTCCGTCATGAATGGGAAGCAATGTTTGCTACCACTGAGTTGTAGGGGAGCGGTGCCACCCTCTTCGTCAGCACCTTCCCATATTCAGAAAGTCCCTACAGATGTATCTTTTAGCTGTCATGTCTCTGTTGAATTCCTATATTTTCTTGCTATTTGGAGTGTCCTCACCATTAGCCTTGAATATATGCCCCACTAGGAGGAGAACTTCAAGTTCCTCTTATATTTGGTCGCCCACAAGTTCTCTCCTGTCAGCACACCCTGGAGCATTCCCCTATAGGGGTACACCCTCAACTGTTCCTGCATGCCCATGAGTTTCTTCTGTGTACGTATCCTATGTCACTTTCCTGCAGGAGTTCTCCCTCACATATTTGTGCACACCCATGAGTTCTCTGCTGGTTCTCCTTGTTGAAATGCCAAGAGAACTATTTTTATGGCCCTTTAATTTGTGTCGGCCCGAACTTCAGGTCCCATCATATAGCGGAGTCCTTTGTGCTTCACAGGTGGAAACTTTCCAGCATCATCTGCTCTAAGTAAAAGGCTTTTTTGCGAGGCACTGGGAAGGAGATGTCTGGATGCTGTACCTACAAAGGTCCTCTGCAGCTGTTTACCAGGGGAAGTGGGGTGTCTTCCATGATTGGTACCACAGAAGGGATACTTCTCTTGTCAGAGGATCTTTGAGCAGTCTTTTCCACCTTCAGATCTCAGGCCCCTGAAGTACAATGTTGCTCGAGTTATCAAGTCCCTTATGCCTATCCCATGTGAGCCTTTGAGAGGACGTCAGCCAGGGTTCTGACATCCAAGACTCTTCCTGCTAACCTTCGCGTAGGCGAAGTGAATTGATGAGCGGTGTGGCATCTCGTATGACACAAGTCAATCAGAGTGATGGGAGGAGGTCCCCTCTATTTAAGTTCTTGAGTCTGGCTAAGACCCAGAATCCAGTGGTCCACAATACCAGGTTTGAATCCTTCTCCCTCTCTCCTCTCTAGGAGGCATCCAGAGGGAGTCAGGATGACTTGCTTCTCTGTCCTGTAAAGGCTCTATGTACACTACCTTAAGAGAACAGAGCACTTCAGTTCAAGACTCCAGCAGGCTTTTTCGTCCTAACTTCATGAGACCATCATCTGTGTCTACCCTTCAACCAATGACAGGCTTGAAAGGCTGTCTCTGGCAAGGTCTCACAAAGTCAGGGGCATTAGCTCATCTCTGACTTTCAGGAAGAGCCTGTCAGTAGTGCAAGGTTTGAAGTTGGGAGTCGGAAACACCAGACAACCTTCACCTCCCACTAGATACAGAAGTACACAGAAGTACTGTATACCCACCAGTTCCTCATGGAATAAAAGCATCTCATCAAAGTGAGGGTTATTCTACCTGGAAAGTGGGTAGACCTACAATTCCCCCAACAGTAACTATAACTACCCTGTTAAAAGTTTAACAGTTGTTCCAGATATGCTGAAATCCTACTCATATTAAAGGACTTTGGTTTGTATAATTAGAAAAAATACTGATTTTAAAATGGCTGATATTTCGCAATAAAAAAGAAAACGGGCAGTCGTCATTGTAGTAGAAGGTTTTAGTTTTAAATCCAATTGAACAAGTCTGCAGCATCAATGTAATGTTCATGATTTAATGCATACAATATGTAATTATTTGTTTCTCTTCTAGGTAATGAATAGCAGCTAGAGTTATATGCCTTCTTTATCCTACGAAAATACCCAAAAGGAACAGTTTGCATCTCAGGGTATCCCTGAGACTTACTTAGAAATCCCACTGGACAAGTACAGTGAGTAGCATTGTAACTGAGTGAAAGTACCTGATAGATTAATGATTAACTTGTGTTTCAAGAAATTTCAGATCAGTACTGTATTCATACAATGGAGAGACCAAAGCCTTACATAACATAATACTTTTAATTTAAGTTGGGCAACTAGATATGTACCAAGGTATGAGAATATAGCTCTGCTTTCGACTGAGAAGGGATTTTCCTCAAGCTGGTTAAGAACTGTTTGTTCCTTCACAAATACAAACCATGTTTTCAGCGTAGCTGGAATCTAGCCATAAACTTTTATGCAAGGTGTCAACGGCCCTTTGCTAGTTAGTGGGGATTAGACTGACCACCCCACTGACAAGCTCACCCAATCCCTCAGTTTTGATTTTGGCTTGTTATAGTGAAAACGTGCCATATCACTCTCCCGTTAAGCCTTATATTTACCTAGCCGTAAGACTTAATATGATGGTTAGACCTGACATAACGGGCTGCTCTTGTAGAACGTTAATATCTGTAGTGGAGACGGATCCTCACTGACTTTGCCCTGCATGCAGATGACAATCCTACACACTGGCTTCTCCATGTGGTGAGTGTCGGGAGTGGTCATTCTCCCAATTGGGGTCTTCCTGAAGGTCAAAGAAAACCTAACTTCTTTTTCCAGTGCCTCGTATTCTGTCCGCTGCCTGTGCTCATCAGGCCTCCTCTGAAAGGCGGCCGAGCAAGAGTGTTTATCATTTCATCCTTAGACAACCTTCGGGCCAATCCACCTTCTGATCCTTGGTGTGAGAGTATTGCTCCTATGTGTGCTCCTACTTGTCTTCCGGACCTACTGAAACTTCCCAGGAGATCCTGATACGGATTGGGGAATGGTCACAGGTTGTCTAAAGTTCCTTAATAATCGCGCTGGAACATGATCAATCGCAGCCTGCTTAACATCCCTAGTGAGATCTATGAACCATGGAGCATCCTTCACAAACGAGGGGCCAGCCGAAAGAGTCCTTGGTGAACAATGTTTGTATAAGCACTACTCCTACTCATGAACAAGCGCTTCTCCCAAATAGCAAAAGGCAGAACACATACATGCCACTGTAGTGGAGTGTGCCTCCGAGAAAAAAACAGACCTTCATCAGAAACAAAGTAGCAAGACTGGCGAGTACGGACATCGCGAACTGGCACACGAACTTTCGCAAGAGCACTTGCGGAAGGTCTGTGAGTCGCCTTGCGAGCGCTTATAAAAGGGCGTCCATAATCAAGTGGAAATTAGCAAGGCATGGTTGGCTTGGCTGAGAACAATAATGTCAGACCAAACAGGCACTTCCCCTGAAGGCAATACCCCTTGGAGACACAGTGGCAAGGACGGAGACTCCAGGATGTTGGCGGCTACAATCACCGGAATTTTCCGAAGAGATAAAATAAGGAGGCGACAAGTCACGAACTTGCTTAGGAGGAACTTGAGAGGGAGACTACTGCCCAGATGAGGGAGGCTATGTGGTTATCTCAAAATTCCAGAAGCAGGTGCCAATGGGAGAGGCAATGAAGTTGCGAAACTCAATGGACAGTCCCTCCCTCTTTAACGTGGAGGACATTGAGGCAGCAGCAGACAGATGGAGAAAGGCAAGCCAGGACTCCCTCCTCCATAGGGCCATGACTTCATGCTCTTGCTCTGCGGTACCACCACTACAGAGATTGTCTCCAACAACGCGTGTTTGTGATAAGAAGTATGGGCATTGCAGAAACAGGCCGCACAACCTCAAGAACGTAAGCAAGAGAGAAAAAAGCACAGATGTTCCCTCTAGGGAGGGTATTCCCCCAGGTAGTCCACTAGGCTGGAGATGTCTGCAGAGCAGTTGGTGAAGGGGGATGCTCCACAGAGCCAAGTCTTGGTCGGTCTCCATATTTCGAGAGAGATACGTTGTTCCGTTCTCTCTCTCGCACTCCTCTAGCCCTCTATCTGATGATGTAAGGTTCCTATGCGGAGGATCTCTGAAGGAACAGACCCTTTGGGCCGAGGTCCAGACCATATAGAATGCTTATACAGTTGATTATTTCCTGTAGAAAAGACTTACGGAGACTGGAGATCAGTTATCGACCTCTCAGCCCTGAACGAGTTTGTCCACCAGACTCCGCTCAACATGGAAATTGCCCAGGCAGTCACACAAGCCATCAGACCATAGGACGTCTTGATATCAATAGACTTTCAAAGATACGTACTTTCAGATCCCCATTCATCCATCCTTAAGGAAGTACCTGAGATTCACATTAAGTGGAAATATATACCAGTTAAGGGGCTGTGATTTGACCTGTCCACAACACCTCAGGTGTTCACACAGCTCTTTACCCTGGTATCCACCTGGGCCCACAAGAACGGCATACGTCTGCTTCATTATCTAGATGGTTGGCTAGTTCTAGTAGACTCAAGGGAGACCCTTCTTCTCCATCGAGACAGACTTCTCACCTTTTGCCAGGATCTGGAGATTGTAGTAAATTACTAGAAGTCATCCTTGCAACCCTCACAGGGAATGGTATATCTAGGAATGAGGATCACGACCAAATTTGACGAAGTCTTCCCATCTGAAGAACAAGTAGAGGGGGTGAAACGGGTCGTGTGCAGACGATTTTTCAAAACACAGTTATTCAAAAGACAATTGTTCGAAAAACTTTTTTCCGAAACCCAATTATTCGAAAACAGTTGTTCGAATGTGTATTTGTTCGAATTTACAATTGATCAAATTACAAGATGTTCGAATAAGCAATTTTTCGAAATTCATGTTGTTCGAATCCATAGCATACTTTACATAACCATAAAGGAGAATAGGATTAATCATCATCATCATCATCATCATGATTATTATTATTATTATTATTATTATTATTATTATTATTATTATTATTATTATTAAATGCTAAGCTACAACCTTAGTTGGAAAAGCAGGATGCTATAAGCCCAAGGGCTCCAACAGGGAAAATAGCCCAGTGAGGAAAGGAAATATGGAAAAACTACCAGGGAAGCTCAAGAACAATAACAACATTAAAATAAATGTTTCATATATAAACCATAAAAACTTGAAAATAACAAGAGCATAATTCGAGTGAAGATAACTCCTGTTCTACTAAATTTTCAAAAGTTTCAATAACTATCTTCAAGGATAAATGCTAGTCCTAATAACATTCGAATTTTCATTGAAAACTCTACGTCAATATCATACTGTACTATTAAACCAACATTGCATACTTTCCTATATAAAATTTGTCCTAAATGGAAAAAAACAACCATAAAGCTTGACTAAATTAAATTCTTTCTTGCACAAAAGTCTCTTCTTTTTTATTAGGCAGCAACCAAATAAAATAAGGTATAAAACCCCCATTCTTTAAGCCATGTATAGTATAAAATTGGTCAAACAGTGTCGGGACAGTTTTGAAAGTACCATTGCTGAAGAAATTCCGACACGAAGTTAGAACATCAAGATTTGCGTGTGTGGAAAATATCAATATTCTCTCTTCCTCCAGACCAGAGTCAAAAAGATGAAAATCTTCATTCTTGAAAGTCTTAATATATTCGATTGAAAACACTAGCGTATAGCCCTCCTATTATTGTGGGTAGATAGTCCACAATTTTCTTGCAAGAAAAGCTTTCTATTGAGTGCTTAATACTGTTTACAGTTGGCAATCCTTGCACTCCAGATTCACTAATATCCGTAGATGCATTTCCATAAATTTTCGCACTTATATTTCAGCTGGATCACCTGAATGATTATGTTCGTTAGGGATAGAAACATCTTTTACTGTTATAGCACGACATTTACAGTAATTTGAAAATTTATGAAACTTCCAATATGTTTTATCTTGGATTTGGTTGTCTTTAACAAATAAATGTCCGTTCACTACTAACATGGAATTTCCATTTTCACTCTTAACGAACTCAGGCATTTTAGGGTTCAAGAAATTTCTACTAAACATGAAAACGTCCAAAATAACTGAAAATTTTAATGTTTTTTATTTTTCAAAGAAGGATTTGTTTACGGTTCATTTTTATTTGTATTTTATTTTATAAATGTATCAAAGAAAAAACATGCAATTGAGTTGTTTCTCATTTAACTACTCATTCGATTATTAATGTTTATTTTCAAAAGCAGGATTTGTTTAAGGTTACCTTTTTATCAATATATTTAAAAGACAAACAATTCAATTGAGTTATTTCTCATATAGGCCTAACTACTCACTTGCTTATAAACCGCAAAAATAATGAATTCGTACTTTTGCTCAACTAGGCAGTCGCTGTAACTCATGGATTCAAACAATATTAATTTCGAAAAATTGCTTATTCGAATATCTTGTAATTCGATCAATTGTACATTCGAACAATTACACATTCGAACAATTGTTTCTGAATAATTGGGTTTCGAAAAAATGTTTGTCGAACAATTGTCTTTCGAATAATTGTTTTTCGAAAAATCGTCAGCAAATCGAAACGGGTGGCTCATCCGTTTCTTTTGCAGGTCGCCTTGCCAGCAGTTCTGTGGCAAAGGATTCTGGGGCATTTAACCTCCTTGGAGGAACGTGTCCCAAGTGGTTGCCTACACGTATGCTCTCTACAGTGGCAGCTGAAGAGCTTTTTATCTCAGCACCCAAACTCTCCAAACACCTTGGTGCTGGGAGGCTCAGCAGAAAAGAGACCTAAGTTTGGGTGTCAGACACCAATCTGCTGAGGGGAGTAGATCTTCTCTTTTCTGACCCAGAATTGTTGTTCTTCACAATTGCATCATAAGAAGGGTACTGGGCTCACCTGTTGCACTTCACAGCATAAAGGTTATGCTCCAATTACAGTCCACAGTGTCACATAAACCTCCTAAAAATGAGGGCAGCCTTTCTGGCCCTCTAGCAATTCCATCAGCTCCTTTTAGGGCATTCCGTGGGCCGATGAGTGACAACACCATGGTCATGTCATACATAAACAAGCAAAGAAGTACTTTTTCACAGCACCTTTACCATGCAGCTGTAGAAATCATCACATGGACGGAAGAAAATTTGGTAGCCCTCACAGACTGTTCCATCCCGGGCAAGAAAAATGTGTTGGCAGACAATCTAAGCAGCAGGACTCTGATAGTAGACTCCAAATGGTCTTTGAAACAACAGATAGCCAACAAAGTTTTGACTTTGTGGAGTTCATTGACAATCTACCTGTTTGCGACGTCTCTGTACCAAAAGCTACCAGTGTACTGCTCCCCGGTACTGGATCCACAGGCAGTCTGACAGGACACCTTCCAACATCAAAGGAATGGTCTGGACGTCTACGCGTTACCCCATTCTGCCTAGTAAGTAGTCCTGAGACAATCACCTTAAAGAATTTTCATCTGGTGATTCCATTGCTTTGTCTTCACGCCTGGAAATTACCCTACAACTCCTTGGAAAGAGAGGCTTTTTGAGACCAGTTGTAAGGAGAATGGCAGGATACCATCGTGAGTCATATCAGGTAAAGTGGACCGTCTTTTGTGGTTGGTGTTGTTGACAGGGTATCGCTCCCTTCAATGCAACTATTCCTACAAGAGGAAAGATTCTGTTTTACCTCAGGAAAGAAAAACTCCGTTCAGTATCACCGGCCAAAGAGTATCGCTCAGCGTAGAGCCAAACTTTTAGACTGAATGGAGTTAGCATTTCTTCCTTAATGAAATTATCTCTCATCATATGAAATTTTGAGTGCATCTGCCCTTAGTTTGAAGTTAGACCTCCGTGGAACATCTTCAACAAGCATCAGATCATGACTTGATGTTAGAGAATTTTTTCGTATTGGGCCTGGCCTCTGCAAAGAGAGTTAGCAAGCTACATGGTCTTTCCTATGACATTGTCTATTCAAGGGGAATGGAGATGTGACACTTATCTTTGTCGCTGAGTTCGTGGCTAAGACTTGAAATCCAGCTGTAGCGTATCCTAGATTTGGGCCCTTTCGGATTGAGAGTCTCCGTTCTGTAACAGATGACCCAGATCAACTGTTACTCTGCCCCGCCAGAGGCCGCCCTCATATCAGCAGCCTCTTTGTGAGCTCGGGGAGAGTCAAAAGGAAGGTCATTAAGAACTCCATCTCTCTCTGGATCAGACAGGGGATCAATAGAGCCATACAACCAGGCTCCTCACCTTCTAGTCATCGACCCTGAACTCATGATGTCAGGGACATCAGCACGTCCTTGGCATTCAAAAAGAATTTGATGTATGAAAATGGCAAACCACTTTCACCAGCCACAACCTGCAAGACGTAACCTACAGGAACCTAGCATTTTACCTTAGGGCCTGTGTTGGCTGCAAGAAACGTGGTCAATAACACCTCAGGTGCCTTTTAGGAGAAGTAGCAGTTGGTTGAGGGCAGATGTTACCCGCAAGTAAGTCTAGGATGAGTGCGTGAGTGACTGGCCATTTCCTTTTTCACTCTCCCCTCTCTTGGTGCTCAACATCCAAGGAACTCTGCAAACTGACTTCCTTAACTGCAGGAGGGTACCATCATCTCTTGTGTACCTTGATATATGTGTACTGTATATTTTTGTTATATCTCTGATCTCCATCGACGTGGAGTCGGGCAATGTCTAGGTTAAGTGCAGAGTTTAGCTCTAAATTTGCTTAACTGGTCAAGTCACATTGCTAAATTTTTACACCTAGCATGGATTGCTGAAGCCATTAACCCTCAAGGTGTTAGGGTGTCTCTTAACAACTCGTGCAAAGCAAAGAGTAAACACCAGCAAGTTGGTGTTTGGACTTCCACCCACTATGGAAGGAGTCTCCTATATAAAGAGCATAATGGTGTATATAAAGTGCAGGAACAAATGATAAATTTGGAACCCTACACGTACTTGTCCCACCATCACCTTGCCCCATAATTCTGGCTGAAATTGCAAAGTGACGGTTTGTTGATAGTGCAGGTGTTAGTGGGATGGCTGGTCTGCCTGCCCTGGTAATTAGCGTAGGGTAAATAATCTTCATAACAAGCTTCACGGCTGGTTTCAGCTACCGCCGAAATATATCTCCATTGTAAAGAGCTCCAGGTATGTACAGTTAGGAAAAACACAAATTATTTCCTAATTTGTCATTTTTCCTAGCTATACAAACCTCAGTCATTTATTTTAAAAATCCTGCCTCATCCACCCTGCAAATCTTGATCATGAAATAAAAGTAAAGCTGCCTTGATGACTCAGCCACTCCTTCCCAGTGCGGGCGGGATAGCTGCTCACCATACAATGTTGTTAGAATCCCACAAGCTCTTTTGTTCTCGTCATAACCAAATGACTTAAGAGTGAACCGCATACAATGTAAGTGACTCAGGTTTGTATAGCCAGCAAAAATACAAATTATCTTTAAAATTTGTAGTATTTCTCAAACTTTGCAGTAAATGAAGACTGGAGAAATTTATTGAGTAATTTTTTGGGGTGTAATGGCTGTCTATCTACTTATGGTACATTTTACATCGTAGCGTCATTCTAGTTTTTTCCAACCACTTCATGAGCCATACAGGGAGTTGGGCATTGCATCAGACTGAAAGAAAATACAAATGAATTAGAGACAATTTAAAGATGGGATGAGAGCAAATAACATAAACGTACAAAAAACAAAAGGAATATAAAATGACAAATTTTTGA
This sequence comes from Palaemon carinicauda, assembly GCF_036898095.1. NCBI lineage: Eukaryota > Metazoa > Arthropoda > Malacostraca > Decapoda > Palaemonidae > Palaemon > Palaemon carinicauda. The sequence goes on along the minus strand of NC_090749.1, from coordinate 87,354,156 downwards.
GTAATTTGTATTTTTCTAGCTATATTAACCTTAAACTCTTTATAGGGAATATATTTTTAGCAAAGCTTGAAATTAGCCTTAAGACTTTTATCAAGGTATAATCACCCACCACTAGTTAATGATGTATCTGTGAAGAATATCAATTCTGGGGTAGGAGAGAAAAGATAAACTCCCCTGAGGAGCTTGACATGTGATACCCACCACATCTCTTTCTCTTCAAACCCTTCCCAACCTGAAGGTTCAGCATGTCCTTGTGCTGAGACCAAAAGGTCTATAGCTGCCACTGGAGAGCCCTGATGCGGAGACGGCCATTTGTCACTAGACGCTCCAAGGAGGTCAAGTGGCTTAACAAGTGAAGCCACAGATGGATCGTCTTATACAAGAAAATATACGGTAGTCATCGACCTCTCTTCTGAACAAGTGTGTGCCAAACGAAGTTCAGGATGGAAACAGTGCTGTCTGGGATGTCTTCCATCAGAGAGGGAGACTTCAGGCTTTCAGTAGACCTGAAGGACACTTAATTTCAAGAGCTTGTTCATTTCTCCTCTCGAAAATACCTTCGGTTCTCCCTCTATGATATTGTATACCAGACAGCCTCTGCATTACTTGTGTTTATTCTTCGCGATTTTGCTAGAGTGCAACACAGAGACCCGTATAATCTGTTGAATAAAAAATCAAATGATTTTGAAAAATACTCTCGCAGAGGGATGATTTCAAACAGCCCGTGCTACTCGGCACTTTGTTAGCTTTGCCTCACTTCCCTCTCCGCTCCAATCTCACTCTGAATTGTCGCCAGAGATGCCACTTCAGTGCATTTCATGCGAGATCTGGCGCATTTATAGAGAATTTAGCGCGTTTTTACTATCTGGCATAGTTTCGCTATTTTGCACCATTACGAAATACATTGTTTTTTCTGCTGATAGTATATAATATGATAAATTGGTTCCCTTTTGAGTCTTTTTCTCAACTTAACTTAGTGAAACAATTTCATCTTCATCTTTGTTATATCTTAAAAAAGATTTTAGCCCTTTTCGGAAGTTCATGTAGTGCGTACTCAACATCAGAAATTTCAACCCTGCTCGGTAGTCTTGCATCGTCTCTCTTCGCATGTGTATCTCCTCTTCGGTCCTTTTTGAGCAGAATCATGTTTTCATGTAAAAAAGTGATTTATTTGTATACAGTAGTACATACTGAACATTGTTTCTGTATACTGGGTAATATACTGCAGATATGCATAAGGCCAGAAAGGCTGCCCTTGAAAAGAGGAAGCAAAGCTTGAGAGAACAGAGATGAGAATTCTGAGGTGGATTATGGGAATATTACTTCTTGAAAGATAAGAAAATTAGGAAATAAGAAAAATGGAAGAGTTTTAAAGATTACAGAGATGATAAGAGTGTCACGACTGAGAGGTATGGGCACGTGTGAAGGATGGATGTTGGGGAGGGAGTGAGTAGAGCATGGGAGGACCTTGTTATGGATAGAAGATTGAAAGAGAGGCAGAGGATTAGATGGCGAGATAAGGTGAAGGATGATATGGAGACAAGATGATGCCTTTGGTAGATGGCATTGGAGAGGCCGCATCAGGCAATTGACCCCTTAATGTGGTGATGACAGTGGGGAAGAGATTCGGACTCCAGCCTCGTTTGCCATGCTGCTGTCATCCCATCTTCATCCTGTCCCTCCTCTGTGTTCCTGATCTGCCACTTTCACAAGATTATCCCACTTACAGGTTCCAATGCAAGAGCGTGCAGTCCCCTAATCACATTACATCAAGCCACTGCTGATACCCCCTTACACGGGCTCTTTCCTCATTATTTTTTGCAGTAATGCAAACCTGGAACTCTTTACACATACTGGTACCACCATCACCTTCCACCCGGAAGTCATGACGCAATTGCAAAGTGACGGTTTGTTAATAGTGCAGGTGTGAGCGGGGTGGCTGGTCAGCCCCCCTGCTAACTAGTGGAGGGTAAAGACTTCTTGTGACAAGCTTAATGGCTAGTTTCAGCTATTACAAAATACATCTCCATTGTAAAGAGCTCCAGGTATGTACAGTTAGGAGAAATACATATTATTTCCAAATTTGTCATTTTCCCAGCTTTACAAACCTGAGTCATTTATTTTAAAAATCCTGCCTCATCGACCACCCCCTCCCCCACAAGAATTGACCATGGAATAAAAGTAAAGCTGCCTTGATGACTCAGCCACTCCCTCACAGTGTGGATGGGATAGCTGCTCACCATACAATGTTGCTAGAATCCCACAACCTCTTTTGTTCTCGTCGTAACTAAATGACTTAGGAGTAAACCCCATACAATGTGAATGATGCAGGTTTGTGTAGCGAGCAAGAATACAAATTATCCTTAAAATTCGTAGTATTTCTCAAAATTTGCAGTAAATGATGACTGGAGAAATTTATTGAGCCATTTTTTTTGGTGCAATGGCTGTCTATCTATCTATGGTACATTTTACATCATGGGGTCATTCAAATTTTTTCCAACCACTACATGAGCCCTACAGGGAGTAGGGCATTGCTGTTGGAACTGCTTGAGAGCCAGAAAGGCTGCCCTCATTTCCAGGAGGTTTATGTGATAATGTCATTTGGACTCGTACCCTAATCAAGAGACAGTGCTCAACATGTGAGCCCCACCCTTCTTTTGATGTATCTGTGAAGAATATCAATTCTCGGGGAGAGAGAAGATCGACTCCCCTTCAGAGCTTGATATGTGACACCCGCCACATCTCTTTCTCTTCAATCCCTTCGGAACCCAAAGGTTTGGGATGTCCTTGTGCTGAGACCAAAAGGTCTATAGCTGCCACTGGAGAGACCTGATGCGGAGAGGGCCATTTGTCACTAGACGCTCCAAGGAGGTCAAGTGGCCTAACAAGTGAAGCTACAAATGGATCGACTTATGCGAGAAAATATACGGTAGTCATCAACCTCTCTTCTCTGAACAAGTGTGTGCCAAACGAAGTTCAGGATGGAAACAGTGCTGTCTATGATGTCTTCTATCAGAGAGGGAGACTTCAAGCTTTTGGTAGATCTGAAGGACGCTTATTTTCAAGCTCTTGTTTTTCTCTTCTCTCAAAAGTACCTTTGGTTTTCCCTCTACGATATTGTATATTAGTCAGCCTCTGCATTACATGTGCTTATTCCTCGCGATTTTGCTAGAGTGCGACAATTTCAAACAGCCCGTGCTACTCTGCACTTTGTTAGCTTCGCTCCACTTCCCTCTCCGCTCCAATCTCACTCTGACTCGTCGCTAGAGTTGCCTCTTCAGCGCATTTTGTGCTAGATCTGGCGCATTTATAGAGAATTACCGCATTTTTACTATCTGGCACGGTTTCGCCATTTTATGCCATCACGGAATAAAGTGTTTTTCCCGGTGATTGTATATAATATGATAAATTGGTTACCTTTCAGAGTCTTTCTTCCCAACTTGACTTATTAAAACAATTTCAGCTTTATCAATGTTATATCTTAAAAAAAGATTTAGCGCTTTTCGGAAGTTCATGGGGTGCATATCCAACATCAGAAATTTCAACCCTGCTCGTCAGTCGTACATCATCTCTCGTCGCATGTATATCCACGCTTCAGTTCTTTTTGAGCAGAATCATATTTTCATGTAAAAAGGTGATTTATTTTTATACAGTAGTACATACTGAACATTTTTTATATATACTGGGTAATATACTGCATATATGCATAAGGCCAGAAAGGCCGCCCTTGAAAAGAGGAAGCAAAGCTTGAGAGAACAGAGATGAAAATTCTGAGGTGGATTATGGGAATATCACTTCTTGAAAGATTGGAAAATTAGGAAATAAGAAGAATGGAAGAGTTTTAAAAATTACTGAGATGATAAGAGTGTCACGACTGAGAGGTATGGGCACGTGTGAAGGATGGATGTTGTGGAGGGAGTGAGTAGAGCATTGGAGGACCCTGTTAGGTGTAGAAGATCGAGAGAGAGGCAAAGGATTAGATGGCGAGATAAGGTGAAGGATGATATGGAGACTTTGATAGATGGCATTAGAGAGGGCGCATCAGGCAACCAACCCCTTAATATGGTGATAACAGTGGGGATGGTGATACTGTAAATATATGACTTCTTACAGTACTGCGCAAGAGACGACGCCTACACATCAGGAGTTGCGTCATACTTCATGACTGTAAAACTTCGTACGAAAATAGTTCGTGGTCGTCGTATAAAATGAATACATTTAGTTAACCTTAAATTGTATACATATTGTACAGTACCAAATTAGAGTAATGCATAGTATTGTTTATTGTAAAAGTAGGCTACTTGTGCGGTGAGTCAAGTCAACCGAATGAAAACACCAAACACATACAGTACATTTAAGCTTTACTGTAGTGATAGTACTGTATATATATTATAGTAACATACACTACAGTATCGGCGAGTGTTATACTGTATTACTAGATAGGAACAACGGTGTTTGGTTGTTATACTGTAAGTGTATGACCATTACTCGGTAAAATTATAGTTTTGGTCAGGGCAACGCTTACTGTACTGTATTTTTACGTACTATACTATAGCCTTACCGTGTCCAGTACATAGTGTACACATGTGCTCATGAACTGTATAATTTTTTATTTAATTACAAACTACTTATCATGTGATAGAAACCAAGTAAAAATGATAATAGTCAGTACTTAGCATGTTAATTATCCAAGTGTAGGCAATGGGCAGTGAGTTGTTAGGTTTGGGTAAGTTTTCCAAATATACGTGAATTTGTGCTTTTCGTGCCTGTCTCTGTTACCTAACCTTATTGAAGATTGGGACTGACTGTACAAGTGAGAGACTCAGTGCTTGGGACTGTGTATGGCTCCCAAGGTGATTGCTCTGGTGTTCACATTGCTAGGCGCTTGGGCCCACTTGCTAGGGATACGTTTCCTGAGGTATCTCGACAATTTATTGATTCTGGCCTCCTTGCAGAGGCAATTGATTCAGAGTTGATATTGGATTCTCGCATTTTGCCACAATCTGGTTATTGTGGTAATCTGAGAAAAGTCAAATTCCATACCCAAGCAGAGTTTGAGGTGCCAGGACATGATGATAGACTTGGCAGCAGTGCCTACGTCACGTTGTGGAAAAATTTACTCTCTGTCCTCAGACGTACAAGCGCCCAGTGAAGCAACACATACCGAAAGATTTAAACTCTACAACACGTTTCCGTGCACATTGACACTAGCAAGCCACCACAGTCGCTTACGGACTTACAATAAGAAAAAATCAATTTCTCTAGTACTGAAGAGAAACCATGTTTAGGGAGGCCTTGTTTGCTTTGCTCAGCTGAGCTTTTAGACTCCAACCTCGGTCGTCATGCTGTTGTCGCCCATCTTCATCCTGTCCGTCCTCTGTGTTCCTGATCTGCCACTTTCACAAGGTTATCCCACTTACACGCTGCCAATGTAAGAGCCCGTGGTCCTCTTATTTAGAAGGCAATGCCAATCTAATCACATCACATCACATTACAGCAAGTCACCGCTGATGTCCCTTACACGGGCTCTTTCCTCGTTATCTGTCACACGCCGAAGGCTTTCTTAATTACCATTCGTGGCACAGATGACTGGGTCTTTATGAATCGCCTAAAACCTGCATATTTCCTCCAAGATGACACACCTACAGTTTGCCTCTTTGGGGCAGGATACTCTTTCACATGTATGTCTTTTTTAGGGGGAGCCATGTACTGCACATATTTTATACACGCTCATACACTCTAATGCTATTGCTTTATTCATCTCTCGCTCTCTCCCACAAATAGAAAAATTTGTTTAAGCTTGCCATTGCATGTTTCTCATTGTTGGATATTTTGTGCCATTGTAGTCCTCAAATTTTTGCATATAAGCTCACTATCGTGTTGAATAAATTCTCTTAAATTCACCTCTCCTTTCTTTTAGTACCTCACAGCTACGTCGCGACACTACCAACTCATTATTCGTATACTCGGTATGTGATTCTTACTCACATCCCCTCCAGGTGGTACGATTTCTGTTTACAGGGGACGGTACAATTCATGTATGACCCAGGGCCTATCACTTTCTCCTATGATAAACATATAGGGGGCAATAGTGGCTTCTCTTTGCTTCTCCACAGATCAGGCCTGGAACACTTACGGTGAAGTTACAGAAACTTCCAGTTTTGGTTCCAAGGGAACTTTTAACCCTCTAATTTGTGAGTCAACCTAATTAAATTTAGGACTCAGGTTGTTATGGCTATGAAAAATACAATTACTTAAGAAAAATTATTTCAATTTAAAAATTTTTATTTTTATTTCAGAAAACTCCAACAAATATTTTCCTCTTTTCCTATTCCAATGATAGATGTTCTCTACTATTTCAGATTTTTCATCACAAAGGAAATAATCATCCAGCTATTGTGACGAAGATTATGTAAACTACTGAAGATATCTAGAAGAGATACAGGACTGGGAAAAAGGAAGAAGGGTCTGTGTTAGTTCCTGCTGTAAGACTTTCATGTAGAGAATAGGAAGTTTGCTGTTAACTTTATATTTGTCTGCTGTTGAAGATAATATTGAAGAAGATGTCATCCAATGATAGGGAGAGGATTAAGAACTCTGAATCAATTGAATTTCCAATAAAAAGCAAAAAGGAAGATTCGTTTTCACACTCTACAGTCAAGATAGAAAATGATGATTTGGTCAACAGTTGTGGACTCTTTGATGATGACTCTCTTTTCATGGATCCAGACATGGAATTCAAAGCAGAGCCAGAATTCGAAGCCGAGCCAGAAATAGAATTCAAAGCCAAGTCAGAAATAGAATTCAAAACCAAGCCAGAAATAGAATTCAAAGCAGAGCCAGAATTCAAAGCAGAACCAGAAATATTTGAGTCAAATGAAGGTGACATGAAATACTGTTTAGACTCTGATGCATCAGTCATCTTGCAACACATTCTAGAATTCACACCGGGGAGAAACCATTCAAGTGCAGTGTCTGTGACAAAGCATTTCATTGGAAAGGTAATCATACAACACATTCTAGAATTCACACCGGGGAGAAACCATTCAAGTGCAGTGTCTGTGACAAAGCATTTCATTTTAAAAGTCGTCTTGCAACACATTCCAGAATTCACACTGGGGAGAAACCATTCCAGTGCAATGTCTGTGACAAAGCATTTCATACAAAAAGTTATCTTACAACACATACTAGAATTCACACCGGGGAGAAACCATTCATTTGTAGTGTCTGTGACAAAGCATTTCATTTGAAAAGTATTCTTGCAACACATTCTAGAATTCACACTGGGGAGAAACCATTCAAGTGCAGTGTCTGTGAAAAAGCATTTTCTACAAAAAGATATCTTGCAAGACATTTTAGAATTCACACTGGGGAGAAACCATTCAAGTGTAATGTTTGTGACAAAGCATTTAATATGAAAGGTAATCTTGCAACACATTCTCGAATTCACAATGGGGAGATACCATTCAAGTGCAGTGTCTGTGACAAAGCATTTAATACGAAAACCTCCCTTGCAAGGCATTTTAGAATTCACACCGGGGAGAAACCATTCAAGTGTAATGTCTGTGACAAAGCATTTAATAGGAAAAGTTGTCTTGCAACACATTTTAGATATCATACCGGAGAGAAACCATTCAAGTGTAATGTCTGTGACAAAGCATTTAATAGGAAAAGTTGTCTTGCAACACATTTTAGATATCATACCGGAGAGAAACCATTCAAGTGTAATGTCTGTGACAAAGCATTTAATAGGAAAAGTTGTCTTGCAACACATGTTAGAATTCACACTGGGGAGAAACCATTCAAGTGTAATGTCTGTGACAAAGCATTTAATAGGAAATGTCATTTTAAAACACATTTTAGAATTCATACCGGGGAGAAACCATTCAAGTGTAATGTATGTGACAAAGCATTTCATACGAAAGGTAATCTTGCAACACATTCTAGAATTCACACTGGGGAGAAGCCATTCAAGTGTAATGTCTGTGATAAAGCATTTTCTGAGAGAAGTTATCTCACCATACATTATAGAATTCACACTTGTTCAATTAAGTGCAGTGTCTGTGACAAAGCATTTTCTCGGAAAAGTTATCTCACAAGGCATCATAAAATTCATAATGGGTTTTGATGGAGAGAGGATGATGATAAGAACACAAGACCAAGGCCTCCTAACAAATGGCTTAAAAAGAGATGGCGAGCATATCAGGAAACAACCAGTGCAGGTTTTGTCATGCAGCAGTTGAGAGTGTTGGTCATCTGGTTTCAGCTGGCAGACTTTAACTCGCCAATGGAATGAACATTTGTTCTTTTCATTCTCCCTTCGATCAAAAGGAAGATCTTCCTTCTTATTCATTTTCTTTTTTTTCATCATCACACGTTGTTCAGGTCTTCACGATTTGCGATGATATATTTTGTATGTTATGTTCATGAATAGATATCCCGGGTTATGTTTTTTAAATCCTTCAGAGAGAGAGAGAGAGAGAGAGAGAGAGAGAGAGAGAGAGAGAGAGAGAGAGAGAGAGAGACGTCAGTTTTGGTTAAATGGTGTTGGAGACAGCATTGGGCCTTCCTTAAGATCTGTAAATATATACAATGGAAAATGTGTAAAGAATATGAAATTGAAGTAAAAGATAAGATGTGGAAGCATGAACCAGATCCAGTGACCTCGAACAGATGTATTACCATCTTTTATGATAGTATAATCCAGGCAAGAAGATATATAGGAGGAGGTGCTATAAGACCTGATATTGTGATCTGGAATAAAGAAGAAAAAACAGCAAAGATTATAGATGTGACAGTACCCAGTGATTTCAGCCTCAACAGAGTTGAGAGGCAGAGAATAACAAAATATCAAGAACTGGAGAACAATCTGAAAAATACTTGTGAACTGATAGAAATAGAAGTGTAAGGACAGTGAGACAAGTGTCACCAAGATCAACTGATACTTTATTCGAATGTGCACGGGAGTATATTACAAGGTGCGGACGGAAAGGTAGGATGACGCTGGCGCCAAATCAGATTGGAGTGCCCGCCAAAATATATGTGTTTTCTTACACTTACAAATATATGAATTATGAGTGAACAGAAACATGTTATGAAATGATACATATGTCAAAATGTAGCTCTGGTAGAGCGGAATATATATACATGGAAAACCACAGTGTGGCGAAAAGAGAATTCAAATAAATAAGTAGTTTGTCGATTTTCTGGACGACGAAGGGATCGGTGTCCTTACAAGTACTCCCCCCCCCCCCCCAAGACATCGGGCGGCGTAGAGGGCTGATGATCAATCTTCGTATCTTTTCGGGCGTCGGAGGGTTCCTCTTGTTTTTGAACGGAGGGGCGCGCTGGCGGTCGGTGTAAGGATCTCTTCCTCTTGTCGTCGTTTGATGATTTTTCTTTCGTTGGGCGGCTTGTTTTGAGGTGGAACTCTGGATCTGCCATGCCCGGCGGAGGCGGTGTCGCTTCCTTCGAGAAACACTAGTTTCACGCGGTCTATTGAGACCCAGTCCTCTTGGCCATGCACGTCGAGAAGGAAGGCTTTCGTTGTCTTTTTAATTACCCGGTAGGGGCCTCGATAAGGTCTAGTCAGTGGTTGTCGATGAGCTTCGACACGGACGAAAACGTACCTGCAGTCATCCAGGCTTTTTGGCTTGAAGTGCTTGGTTATGTCCTGGTAAGTTTTGAGACACGGCCTGAACTTCCTGGCGATGTCCCTTAGGTGATCCAGCTGCGTGTCGTCGGTTGATGAGGGAAAGAATTCGCCGGGAACTGCGAGCGCTTCCCCATAAACCTTTTCGGCGGGCGAAGGTTCGCCGTCTGCGCGAGGGGCGGTGCGAAGGCCGAGGAGTACCCAAGGAAGTTGTGATTTCCAGTCCCCGTCGGTGCAGCTCGCCATCAGGGACGCCTTGAGGGCGCGGTGAGTTCTTTCGACCATGCCGTTTGCCACGGGGTTGTATGCCGTGGTGCTGTGGAGCGTTGTCCCCATCAGGTTCGCCAAAGCAAGCCATATTTCTGAGAGGAAAGCGGGGCCTCTGTCTGTCGTGATGTCGTCAGGAACGCCAAACCTGCTCACCCAGCTTGACAGGAGGGCTTCGGCGCATGCTTAAGCGTAGCTTCGGTCATCAGCGATGCCTCCAACCACCTCGTGGAGCGATCGATGATCGTAAGCAGGTAGCGAGCAGATCCAGAAGGGGGCAATGGTCCCACGACGTCGATGTGTATATGACCGAAACGTCTTTTTGGCTGGGGAAAATCGCCTACCCCCGATTCGGTGTGACGGCTGACCTTGCTTGATTGGCAGTTGATACATGATTTTGCCCATTCCCGGACGTCCTTTTTAATCCCTGGCCAGACAAACTTTTCAGACAGAAGGCGAGCGGTGGTGCGTCCTGAGGGGTGTGAAAGTCCATGGATGATATCGAATATTTTCCTTCTACAGGAGGCTGGTATCCAGGGACGTGGGTGGCCCGTGCTGGTGTCGCAAAGAATAGTTACTCCTGCTGGTCCGAGGGGAATCGCACTTATCTTGAGCGCGGATGGCCCCGTCAGGTGATCCTGTGCTTCTCGGTCGGTGCGTTGTTCGGTTGCGAGATTGGCGTAGTCGATTCCCAGGTGGATCGCGTCAATTTCAATCCTTGAAAGGGCGTCCGCGACTGGGTTTTTCTTTCCTGGGACGTAACGTATGGTGCACCCGAATTCGGCGATTGATGCGAGATGACGTTGTTGTCGGGAGGACCATGCGTCCGTCGATTTCGTGAAGGCGTGTACGAGGGGTTGATGGTCCGTCGCGATTGTGAAGGGAGTACCCTCCAAGATGTGCCTGAAGTGCCGGACGGCGAGGTAGACGGCGAGGAGTTCCCTATGGAAGGTGCTGTATCTTGTTTCGGCGGGTTTCAATTTCTTGCTGAAGAATGCCAGCGGTCGAGGAGAACCATCGACGAGTTGCTCCAGCACAGCCCCACAGGCGACGTTGCTGGCGTCGGTTGTTAGTCACAGGGGCGAGTTGTCGTCGAAATGAGCCAGGGTGGTGGCATTCGCGAGAGCATCCTTCGTCCGGGCGAATGCCTGTTGCTGGGGCAAACCCCACTCGAGTTTTTTCGCTTTTCCTTTCAGGACGTTGTTGAGGGGTGACAGGGTTTGTGCGATGTTGGGGATGAAGCGCCTGTAGTAATCGACCATCCCCAGGAACTCCTGAAGTTGGCGGATGGACGTAGGTATCGGGAACTTTCTGATGGCGTCAACCTTCGTTGTCATGGGTTTTACCCCGCACGAGGATACACGGTGACCAAGGAAATCCACTCCTTTCGCACCGAACGTGCATTTGTCGAAACGTACGACCAGGCCGTTCTCCTGTAGGCGTTTGAGGACGGTGCGGATGTGCCTCCGGTGTTCCTCCTTGGTTTTCGAGAATATCAGGATGTCGTCGACGTAGAGGACGCAGAAAGGTAGGTCACCCAGAATGCTATCCATTAGTCGTTGGAAGGTCGCCCCGGAGTTGCGTAGACCGAAGGTTGAGTATGCGAAGGTGTAGGATCCAAACGGCGTTACAATGGCAGTTTTCGGGATGTCTTCCGGAAATACGGGGACCTGGAAGTAAGACTTGAGGAGGTCCATCTTGGTAAAATACTTCGCGCCGTGCAACGTGTTCGTTAGGTCCTGCATGTTGGGCAGTGGGTAGTGATCGGGCGTTGTGATGAGGTTAAGGCGCCTGTAGTCGCCGCAAGGTCTCCAGGACCTGTCCGGCTTTTTTACCATGTGTAGGGGCGATGCCCAGGGGCTCGATGCTTTCTTACAGATACCCATGCGTTCCATGTCCTCAAAGGCGCGTTTGGCATCCTTCAGTTTCTGGGGCGGTAGGCGGCGGAATTTGGCGTGAGTAGGAGGTCCTGTCGTTGTGATGTGGTGGTAGATCCCATGCTTGGACGGGGAACCTGGCGAGTGTCGGAGCTCGGGCTTGAAAACCTTGGGAAATTCTTGTAGGAGGTCGGCGTAGGGGTGCGTCGTTACGGTGGATACGAACATTGTTGCAGGGCCGTGTTCTAGGGCGCGGGAATGGCAGGTTCCCGTGTCGATGAGACGTTTGTTAGCGACATCGACGAGGAGTTCGTGGTGGGCGAGGAAATCCGCACCGAGGAGGGGGCGATTGACGTCGGCGATGGCGAAGGGCCACGAATACGAACGGCCCATGATAGATATCTTGAGGGTCCTAATCCCATAGCACCGTATGGGAGATCCGTTGGCGGCGATGAGTGAGGGAGCGTTTTTGTCGGGACCACGGTCTAGGTCGGTCTTGGAAGGTGGGAACGTTGAATGCGTTGCGCCGGTGTCTACCATGAGTCTACGGTTGGAAATGGTATCGAGGATATAGAAACCATTCTTGTTTTGGTTATCTGCGGCTGCGATGGTGGCAGGTGGATGCTTCTGGCGTCGTCTTCTAGGGAAACTGCATGGTGCTCTACATTTCTTGGCGTCACTGCCGAACTGTTGGTGGTAGAAGCACCATGCTGGGTTAGTCCTAGGGTTCGGTCGTGTTGGTTGCGGCGGTTTCTTTCTTGATAGAACGTTGATCTCGTCGTCCTCAGGGGCCGTTGCCGAGGAGTCTATGGAAGAGCAGCTGCTGAAGGAGGAGAACGAAGGCGGTGTTGACGATGATGCTCCGAGGCGAGATGCTTTGGAGGCCTTGTGGAGCTACTGAGCCTTCGACAGGAGTTCGTTCATTGGGAGCATGTCGGCGTCTGTCAATCGGGCCCTTACGTCCTGTGGTACGCGTCGAAAAAAGATCTCGCGAGATAAGCTAATCTCACGTCGTCGGCCGCTGCTGTCTGTTTCGGGGAGCAAAAGCAGGCCGGTTAACTCGTCTAACGCCTCGACAGGAGAGGTGTCACCCATGGGCTTGCCGGCGAGGTCCAGGACTTTCTGTGCCCTTGCTGAGACGGAGAGGGAGTAGATACCGAGGAGTTTCGTTCTCAGGTCGTCGTATGAAACTTGGCCGGCCTGGGCGTCGAGCCATGAGGAAATCTTGTCGAATACCTCTTCAGGTATGGAGGTGAGAATGATGTCAGCCTTGGCGCAGGAGTCGCTGAGTCTAGCGACACGGAAGAGTACGTCTGCTCTCAGGAACCAGGAAGCGGTGTTGTGTTGAGAAAAGGGCGGCAGTTTGACTTTGGGCGTGGAGGCTTGGCCGTTAGGTGCGATGGGCGTGTTGCTTCCTGCATCGTGGCCAGACGACGAGTCGGCGAAGAGGTGAGAAGTTGATATGTCGGTTAAGCTCATCCTACTGCCTTACATGCACTGAAGTGTGGGAGAACCAAAGGCAGGCTCATGCCTAAGGTAACGGAGTATAGAGAAGGTAGCACGGCCGTAATAAGTCCGTTAATGGCAAAGCCAAAACCGCTGATGCTACTTTCAACTCCGGGGTCACCAGTTGTAAGGACAGTGAGACAAGCGTCACCAAGATCAACTGATACTTTATTCGAATATGCACGGGAGTATGTTACAAGGTGCGGACGGAAAGGTAGGATGACGCTGGCGCCAAATCAGATTGGAGTGCCCGCCAAAATATATGTGTTTTCTTACACTTACAAATATATGAATTATGAGTGAACAGAAACATGTTATGAAATGATACATATGTCAAAATGTAGCTCTGGTAGAGCGGAATATATATACATGGAAAACCACAGTGTGGCAAAAAGAGAATTCAAATAAATAAGTAGTTTGTCGATTTTCTGGACGACGAAGGGATCGGTGTCCTTACAGAAGTAATACCTGTGGTGGTGGTGACATCAGGACTTATAAAGAAAAACCTGAGACCGTATGGTCAGGGGATACCAAGTTGCCCAAGCATAAATGAGGTGCAGATTGCTGCCATCAAGGGAACGGTGACCATCTTGAAAAGATCCCTCCGATACAAGGCTAATGGAGTATAGAGGTGCAACCGTAGACCACAAGTTGAGGTCCATTGAATCACTAATATAAAGTAGAGACAATTAAGGTATTAAGACAAAGGGTGAAGCCATTTAAGTGCAGTGTGTGTGATATGACATTTGCCTGGAGAACACTTTATTTTTCAAAGCATAGGAGGAAGATTTGTGCTGAAGAATATTTTCAAGGAAATGGTGAAGTTGTGTTCTTTTGAAAAGAAGAGAAAGCTGGTACAAAGCGTTTAAATTTCCATATTTGCCAGACTCTAGTTGTTCTCTCTCTTGTTAGGTCAATCAACTGGAATTGAGACAGTTCCATTGCAAATGTCTCTTTGCTGGACCTTTAAAAACAAGTTTAATGTAATTTTGATCAAGCAAGAGAAACATGTCCGATTAAAGGAGATCTGTGTCTCCCTGGTGATGTTCAGCTGCTTGTGCTATTGCACTCTGATTGGCCATCTCATGTTAATTAGTTATGCACCTCCTCATTGTACTGTACCTCTGACTCCCTAATTATTCACATCCTTTGTTTCTTAGGAACATTTGACAGTTAGGAACCTTAACTGCATTTGTGGAGATTAAATAATTAGAGGAAATCCTTGAACAACAGAAAACTGAAGTGTTTTATTTACATTTGTCTGCTGATCTCTTACACAGTAAGTAGTGGAGGGGAGACATAATTACTGTAGTGCAACTTTCTTTAAGGATTTTTGTACCAAGTTAAATTTCACTCAATTGGTTTATTATTATTATGCTGAAATTGTTTTGTATCTCAACTTCTATTATTGGTGTATTGCTACACATCATACAAACCTTTTTACCTTTCATAGGATTATTACTTCAGGTAGTAGTAGTGGTAGTAGTTGGCGAGTAGACCTCCCCTATACACCAGGTAGCGTAAATGTGTTACAGTATCTGTGCTAACTGCCTTTATCAAACACTGTATACCTGTTCCTGTTGGGTTGCATGTCTGATTCTGTCCTATCTCTCATGTGTACGAGACCTTCAGTGTCTGTAAATCTCTGACTGCAGAAGATGAACTTCAAGTTCTATCTTTCATCTTCAAAGAGGTCAAGGAAGGCCGAGCGATGAGTTGCTCTCTCTCTCTCTCTCTCTCTCTCTCTCTCTCTCTCTCTCTCTCTCTCTCTCTCTCTCTCTCTCTCTCTCTCTCTGGAAAGAGAAGCAGTGCATGCCACTGCTGTCAATACCCGCTGCCATATTGGCTCCCCGTTGAAGGGTTCCTGAGACGATAACAGAATCTTCTGATGTGGTTTTGTTGGAGGAACAATGTTGTAGCAACACTCTTCCATTGGGAAGGCATTGAGGTACAATACAGAGTACCAGGGGACACGCCCCTGCTACCAGTGCCAAATCTCATATGAGATGAGCCAGAAGCTCTATTGGTCAAGATACATACCCTTGCTCTAATTCCTCTCCTGCCAGGATGCTTACCAGCAATTTGGTGACCTTCTCTTAACACTCACAAACTAGCAGGCAACCATGAGCTACCATAAGGAGCTCTCCTATGATGGTTGACTCTTCAGATCAGTTTTCATAAGTAGTGAGTACATTTTCCTCACATACACTTCTTGGCCTCTCTCTACACGAACTATCATTCCGACAAACATGATTGCTGGCTTGATCTAGAACCTGTATAAGTTTACGATCGTTGTCAAGGTTAAGTGCTTGAGATGTTACAAACTCGTGAACATGAGAACGCCACAAACTCGATCTTCTACGCTCACAATCATCCATAAGTGCCGTCATCCCACACATGATTTCCAGGCACTAAGGGTCCACATGCTAAGTTCTTAATCGCATCCCCCAGTAGCAATCTCTACAATTTTTCTTGGGAATCAGCATCCAGTGCAGTGTTGTCTGCACATTCACTCTGCTCTTCAATCTTTACTGCTTCATTTTGATTCCATGACTTGAGTTTTCTTTCCATCTTCTACCTCTCCTATCTGCTTGTAGACTTGGACATTTTCAATAGCTCTCCTTACATTTATCAGAATCCCCAGTTCCTTATCTGAAAGCCTAACCTTAGGAAAAAAAAACAGAAACACCAACTGTTCACCCTTTTATTTCATTAGTCTAAATAATTTTCCTTCTCTGCCTCTTGTGTAATTTGCCACTTTGCCCTACCTCTCTTCAAGAGAGCAGTCTTGTATTTACAGTCCGCAAAAGTGCCCACTTCCTTCCGGGAGGGCCTCCAAGAAAGACCTCAGCATTTGCTATGATGATTCTCTCCTGTCATGCATGCAGTTGGCCACCTGTACCATTTGCTTCATTCCGCAATCCTGTTTATTGTATCTTCAGAAGTTGAATAACCATTTTTCCTCCTCCACCCCCTCACATTTGTATCTTAAATCCAAACACAAATCAAAGAGACCATTAGGTTAATGTATAAATAGCGAGACAAATTTCAAGGGAAGAATATATTGTAAACACAGGATATCAGAGAGCAAATATTTATGTGTCCCTCTGCTGCTGAGAGCCCCTTTTTGGGCTGTATTTCTGTTAGATTAAGGCCAATCTAGGTCACTGCTTCAATAGGATGTAGTCTTAGTTCTCCATTGGCCTAACACACCATGTTTCCTATGTCATAAGACTCACCTTTATTCCAGAAAAGTGCCCCCAAAACTCACTCCAGGTCTTAACACTAAGAAAAAGTTGTATAGTGGAGTTTGACAACCCTTAAACACCCAACTAATGACAAAGACACTCGCACTCACCGGACATAAAATATAAACTTACATTTATCATTCGTATGTAATAAATGGATCTATTTTTATATCAAAATTCGTTTAATGAAGTACAGTAGCAAGTTGTTTGTTTGTTTTGGTAATCAGCTGATGACTCACCAACCCCCTTCTACAAGGAAACATGCCAATTAGTGGTCTCGTAGCAGACGATTCTATGACATATAAGCTATTCATGCAGTATTTGTTACTTTCTCATAATTTTTTTATATTTTATAATCAAGCAATATTTTGATTTGGAATCTGTTGCTGAATACAACCTAGGAAAAAAATCACTGTTAATTGAATGCAGTGTTACCAAGTTAGCAGAAAAATAACTAGACCTCGAATTACATACATTAGCAAAAATATTTCTCATAGGAGAATTTCTAGAGACTTATTTGTCCAATGATTAAGTTTGTGAGAAAATATAGGGTTTATGAGGAATTTTGAATATATTACTGGAATTTTACTTGCCAGCTAAAATTTGATTAGGAACATTTGGCAACACTGTTTTAATGTAAACAATACTTAAAGCACCAAACACTAAATGTGTAGTTGTGGTGGCAACTGACAAGGCATTGCTGCTAAGATTACTTGTAAAATCCTCAATTTCTCTTTTTTTCCCAAAACTTCTTTGCTAATTTAAGGGTGCGTCTTACCACTCGTAGCGTCTCATGACACAAGAAATACAGTAATCGCAAATTCTTAGCAGCAATTGATTATGTCAGAAGTTTATGTAAAGTGTACAGCTTGACATTCACTTACCAGAAATTAGCAGTCAAGATATCTTTCTCCTTCCACAGACCCTTTCATAAAATTCACGCTGTGATGTATTTCTTCAGTATGACTCTACTCACGATCATCTCTTCATACCTTTCAAACTAATCAATGATCTTTCCAGCCAACCCAACCATCTTTGACTGGATGACAGTCTTGTAACAGACTGTGCCAAAGCTAGCGGTGCAAAACTCAGAGTTGACTTTTGTATCCTCTTCTTGCGCATTGATAACCTGTCAAACTTTGGCTTCGGTATTCTTACCTGATGGTGTCCTTGCTGATAGAAAGGTTCCTTTTCAGTTTGAAATCTGAGGGAAAGTTCAGAATTCCTAAGTGCAAAATGTTACCTTACTTTGAAGTTCTTCTTAGATTGATATTTTTGTCAGTTAGACTATAAACAAAAGGGAAGGTTTTTGTGTCTCTAAAGGTGTAAATTGACTTTGAATATTTCTTTATTTTTTCATCCTTATTTATATGTAATTGAAACGTATTTTGTAATATTCTTATAATGTAACAAATAATTGTTAATTTGAGATATTGTATTTTTAACATGCATTTAACGATTGAATAAATTATATCTATAGAAATTTTCATATTTCATTTATACTTTCACACTTCAGTATTATTAAATGAACAGGTCTCAAGACAGAAAGTAGTTAGAATTTGAGATATTCACTTCTAAATCTTAAACATTGGCAGTTAACAAATGAATATTCAAAGAAGAAGAAGAAGAGCATAAGCCATGGAGCTCTGACGTCAAAGGGCAATTGGGTGAAAGATAGATTTCTTTATGATTCCTCTGTAATAATGTAGGGGACATGGCTACACTGTTTACTCCACATTGGCAAACAATTTAGGTGATTAGTTATCACTATGTTTACTCCAACAAATTAACGTAATTTTGGTTTTGTTTATATAAGTAACCTGATCTATTTGAAGATGGATTTTTAAAACAGACAATTTTTCCCTTTACATTTGAAATTTTTAGTCTCTGATGAGGTCAAGCAAAATTGTGTACACAATTATATTGATATTAAAACCTATAATTTTCCTCTGTATGTTCATGATATTTAGCAAATACTTTACTGTACTTGGTACCTATGATCAACAAAATTGTTTCTTTATATTTCAGTGGTATACTGTAATGATTTACGCTGCAGTCTGTAACTAAATAAGCTGGAATTGATATGTTTTTATATGCGCAATCTTTGGCTCCCAAACTTTGGAGAAAGGTTGACTTAGCTGGGTGAAATGTATATAGCTATCAATGTAAAAGTCAATTAATTCATGATTTGTTCCAACACCTGATACAAACCCCTTTGCTCTTTACAGTGAATGTGTATCTTAGCAAAAGCTGAAACCAGCCAAAAGACTTTTTAGCAAGGTATAACCACCCACTGCTAGTTTGCGAGGGGTAAACCAGCCTCCCTGCTCACGCAAGCACCGATGGTATGACGTCACTTTTTATTTTGGCTCAGTAGAGCCTATTACTTAAGAATAATACAAATTGTCCTAAAACTTTAAAATAAAAATGATTTTTCTTTAGAAATTATTTTTCTTAATCAGGAGTGAGTGTATTGTGAGACTCAACGATGTGGGTTTGTCCTGGTGTGGAAGGTCGACCTTGTGGCACTTTTATGTCGTCAGCCCTGGAGGCGGATCCTCATGCCCTTTGTCCTGTGTGCAGAGGTCACTCCTGTTTGTAGGAGTCTCCTTGTGATATTTGTCTGGAGTGGTTCGGTAATCAGTGGAAGAGGCCAAAAGGGACTCTTCTTCGGGATCATCCCCAGAGGTGAAAAAGTTCCAGTGTCTTATTCCGTTGGCTTGTTCCATCCCCCCTCTTAATGAGAGAATGCCTTGATGAAGTCAATGAGCTTCAGCATGGCATTCTATTCCTGTGCTGAAACTTGGTGATGGGCAAGAGGGCTCTCGAACTTGAAGAAATTGCTCCACCAGTTTGAATCTAAATATCTCTCGTTCTCATCTTTTTTTTCCTCTTCATATTACTTCAACCTTCTCTTAATATTATAAACTTTCTCTCATGTTGCTGTCCCAACCCTATGAATAAAATTTCCCATATGTATATGTGTATATATTTACATATATATGTATGTTTTTTTATTTTTATCTTATGTCATGGATGTTTCTACATCTGTTATTGCCACTTGGGTGGGTGTTTCTACATCCGGTATTTGCTGCCTGCTTTGATGAATGGGAAAAGTGTCATGGTTGGGAGGTGTTTGTGCTCAAAGCTATATGTGAGAGTATTGGATGATCTTAGCCATCCCGAAGATGGTTTGTACCTTTTTGCCGGAACTATCCTCAAGTATTGGGTCTTCGGAATCCAGGGGGATCCAATGCTTGGGGTAGGACTCTCGACTTTTGGCCGGAAGCCCATCATTACAGATATGGGGAGGATGATTCCATAGTTTCTTGGTCTCAGTCCTAACAGGCAGGTTCAGCAAACACTTGTGCCTCTATATCTGTTTTGATGCTATCCTTCGGGTAGGGTATGGAGTGGACCATCTGGGAAGTATACTCTCACTATGCCAGTAGTGGAGATGGCAAATTTCCTTCCCAACATGTGATGCCTTAATGTTCTCAAGCAGGTGAATCAAACTGTTTAAAATATCACACTTCTCTTTTATTTTTTCTTATGGATATGTTGACGACCTTTGACAATACATTTAAAGAAAATTCCGTTGACGACGTAGGAAATAAAAAGGACTATTCTTTAAACATTTGAGAAAAGGGTAATTTGGGCAACACAGGAAAACCGAATGTCCTGCACGTTACCCAAATCTCATTAGAAGCTAATTATGATGTCCTACATAAGATATTTGAGTGTTACAGATTAACAAAAGAAATTAGAATGAAACTTCAAGATGATAATTGGAATTTTTGGTTATCATTTAATTATCATGAGGAAGCATCTAATGCAAGCCGAAACATTGTTAATATTAAAGTGGGTAATATGAGCTTTGAGGGTGCTCTGTGTGATAGGGCACCTAAAGATCTGGATGTCTACAGACCAGTAGACTGGGTTGATAGAGATATAGAGGTAGATATGCCATCCCAAAGAAAGCCAAAACCACCAATGTGGCTTCTTGCTCAATCTACAGGAGGTACAGAAAATTATTTCAAGATCTGCAAATTTCTTCAGAGGAAGGTAGGAACGATCGCACCTGGAGATATATCTCGATTCGGTAAGAAAAATTACTTGATAAAGGCCAATCATACACACAGTCTGTTATATTGTCCAATTTGAAGACAGCAAATGATGACATAGACTTGGACATCAAACTCCATCTAAACTTTAGCTATGGAAGGGAAGTGGTTTTCAATAGGGATCTATATGAATTTACCAAAGAAGAGATATTAGCTATGTGTCCAATATCAGTGTGGGAAGTACATAAAGTACCTGGAACATCAATGATTGTTCTTACTTTCCAGGATGCTGATGTACCTTTCCACATCGACATAGAAAAGGAAAGGATTAGAGTTCAACCTTTTGAGCAGAAGCCACTGCAATGTTTTAATTGCTTTAAATTTGGGTATCCTTCCAAAGTTTGCAAGAATGATAAAATTTGTAATACTTGCTCCAATATTTACCATGGGGAATGTACACTTGAGCCAAGATGCTTAAACTGCAACTCTAATCATAAATCTAATGATAGGAGCTGCCAGTTATTTAAGTTAGAAGAGGCTACCCTCAATAAATCAATTATTGAACAAGTAAGCGTGGGGCATGCCGAGAGATTATTAAAGAAATCTAATACCTATGCAAAGACATTGAAAACAGGAGAAAAAGTTCCTCGAGAATAATCTCACCCACTTACTACTGTAGGTAGTTCTCGAGAAAGGAATTCACCATCTATTGATAAAGTGCAGCATGATAAGACAAGAATTTCTCCTCCTAAAAATTTATCATTGAGTATGAACAAAAAGACATTGCCCACCACTATCAAACCTTTGTCCCCCATTACAAAGGATAGTACTTATCTCTCCCAGGCCATATCCTTGCCTGATTTAATGGAGATTCCACCTGAAACCAAGTTATCAGGTGTACCTGTAGTGGGGAAGGTACAAAAACTTGGTAACTCACAAACTATTAATCGTAAAAGAGAGAGACCTCCATCTCTCTCACCCCCTTCCATAAGAAATATTAGAGTTATGGCATCAAATGAATGTGATGTTTTGTCCGCTGATGCCTCCGATCAACCAGAAGACAATTTAAATAAATCAGAAATTCAAGTTGAGGTCCACCATCCACCTCAACAAATAGATCAAAAGGATACAAAGAAAAACTCAAAGATCATCTCTGAAGAAACCTACAGGAAATAATGTTAGATTAAAAACAGCTATTGGGAGGACCTCATCCAAGATGTCTTCCAGAAATAATCCATAGTTTTCTCCATTTTGCAATTGAACTGTCAGGGTTTAAGGGCGAAATTTTAACGTATGCTTGATGCTAACACTCCTAGTCCTCGAGAGTATGTTAGCTATAGAACACCATATAATCATCAAGCAGGGAGCCATGGCGGAAGTATCATGTACGTTCGTCGAGATGTTCCCCAAATACCTATGTCTATATGTGCAACCCTGCAGGCAGTGGTTGTACAAATTAAAATAGGGAGAAAATATACAATATGCTCTCTGTACTTACCTCTAAATGATGATGTTTTATATGATGATTTAGCAGAGGTCATTCAACAACTCCCTCAACCATTTCTCTTACTGGGAGATATGAATGGGATGATGTTTTGGCAAACACAAGGGGCAATATTATCTCATCAATTGTGGAGAATGAGGATTTGGGACTCCTTAATACAGGAGAGCCCACACACTCCCATGTTCAGACAGGTACCTTGTCATGCATTGACCTTTCAATTGCAAGCTCTAACTGCCTTCTTGAATATGATTGGAGGACATTGGGTGATTGGCATACTAGTGATCATGCACCAATCATAATAAACACCATCAAGGGTCCGCCTTTACAAAGATCGCCACGATGGAATCTTGACAAGGCAGACTGGGTTAAATTTTGTGAGTTAAGTGAAATTGAAGGGAGTGCAGAACAGTTTGAAAGTATTGATGATGCCATAGACCTACTGAATGGAACTCTCCATACAGCAGGAATCAATTCAATTCCCAAAACCATAGGACTATTCAAAAGATGACCAGTCTCGTGGTGGTCTTCAGAATTAACAGCCTTCCACAGAGCCACCAGAAAATCTCTGACTAGATTGCGTAGACGCCGTACAGATGAAAATTTGATAACATACAAAAAGTATAGAGCACAGTTCCGTCATGCCATGAAAGAAGCTAGACACCAATCTTGGGTGGCTTTTGTTTCCTCCATTAATAGAACGCCACCTTCTTTTGTATGGAGGAAAGTAAAACAGATTGCAGGCAAATTCACCCTAAACCCACCACCAGTGTAGAAAGTGAATGGTCAGTATGTGACTGGAGGAAATCAAGGTAGCAATGCCCTGGCTGACCATTTTTCAAATGTATCGTGCAAGAGTGTAGCAACTCCTGGTCACCAGTACAGGAGCATTGAAGAAAAGGAAATTTTAAATTTTGCAACAGGAAGGGAAGAGTCATATAATTCTCCTTTCACTGAAAGAGAATAGGATTCGGCACTTTCCACTTGTAACGATACAGCCCCTGGACCCGGTGGAATTCCATATGCAATGAATAAACATGTACATTTTCATACAAAGTTATTTATTTTAAGCATTACTAATAGAATATGGCATGATCATAATTATCCAAGTGTTTGGGAACTAGCCAATAGTTTAGCCTTTTTAAAACCCGGTAAGGACAAGTTTTTAGCAGCAAACTACCGTCCTGTTGCATTGACATCTTGTTTATGTAAAATTATGGAGAAGATGGTCAATGTTAGGTTGATGTGGTACCTTGAAAAGAAGGGTATTTTATCATCGATTCAATGTGGATTCAGAAAAATGCACTCAACGACTGACGTGTTGATAAGACTTGAGTCCTCTATTTGTGAAGTGTTTGCTTCCAAACAGCACCATGTGACAGTCTTTTTTTACCTTGAAAAGGCATATGATACCACTTGGAGATGTGGTATACTTAAAACAATTCATGAATTTGGATTGAGAGGAGAGCTGCCACTATTTATTCAGGCATTTCTTTCAAATAGAGTTTTTCAAGTGAGAGTAGGGGAAACTCTATCAGAGAGTAAATGCCAGGAAGAAGGAGTTCCTCAGGGTAGTGTGCTGAGTGTAACCCTTTTTGCACTAGCAATTAATGGGATATCCTCAGCCATTCCCCCGAGATATTCTCTCAACATTATTTGTGGATGATCTATCCATATCATTTGCTGGAGCTAGAATGGTAATGGTTGAGAGAAAACTACAACTCTCAATTGACAAAATTATCCATTGGACCAATATGAATGGAAGTTCTCAACAAGTAAAACTACTATTGTACATTTCTGTCGTATCCGGACCCGGATATATACATTAAAGGTCAACGGATCCCATGTGTAGGGGAAGCTAAATTTTTAGGTTTGATATTTGATTGTAGACTTACATGGGTCTCTCACCTAAAAGCGTTAAAAGCTAAATGTGTTAATGCTCTGAATCTTTTAAAAGTATTGTCCCATACATCATGGGGGCAGATCGCAATACTATTTTAGAATTATACAAGGCCTTGATTTTTTCCAAATTTGTTTTGGATGTGAAATATACTCTTGAGCCACCCCAAGCCGGTTAAAATTATTAGATTCAATGCATCATGCTGGTATAAGATTGTCCATGGGAGCATTTAGAACCTCACCTATCCCAAGTCTCCTTGTGTGATGCGGAAGTTACCTCTAGACCTTTACCGAATGTCTTCCATTATTCAGTATTGGTTTAGATTGCAAAGACTCCCTAACTTTTTAGCCTTTCAGACTGCAAGCCTTGTAAGACACACATCATACTTTGAGTTGCACCCAAAATCTCCTCAACTTTTCGGCTTTCAGGTGAAACGATTATTAAACAGTCTGGATATATTTAGAAGTAAGGTACTTCCATTCAAGGTATCATCAACGCCTCCATGGAAATTACCAGAGATATCTTTTTGTAAATACTTTATTGGAGTTAAGAAGAATATGACTGATCTAGAAGCCAGGTCTCTTTTTATGGAACATGTTGAAGAACATGGAGGATCGACTTTTATATATACTGATGGCTCCAAATCTGATGCTGGCGTTGGATTTGGAGTACATAGAAATGGTTTTAATTGTAGAGGTGCACTTCCCCTAACAGCTTCCATATTTACTGCCGAACTGTATGGCATATTAAAAGCTATTGAGAAAATAGCTTTGGAGAAGGAGGGTAATTTTACAACTTTTAGTGATGCAAGGAGTGTCCTTCAAGCTTCAGAAGTTTTTAATTCTAGTAACCCTCTAGTTTTAAAGATTTTAGAATGGCTTTTTATTATTGGATGGAGAGGTATTATGTTGGGTTCCAGCACATGTATTGGCGTGCTACTGTATTAAGCACACATTTGAGTATGAGTTGTTTTCAGATGTATTTAAATGGATTAACTGAATACATCTTAATAGTTTTTAAGTTTTATTCTATAAAACAACAGAGTTAAACATCTCCATCACTGGAGGAAGCTGTATTGGTCCAGATGACCAATTCTGGTGAAGTTTAGATATGAACTGAATAAATTATCGATATCACAGATATCGTATGCTTGGTTTACTTTAGCCACGTGACGGAATCGGAAGACACCTGCATCCGGTGACGTCACAAACTTTCACACGAGGAGACAATGTGTTGACGTTTAAGAAGAATGTCAATTTGCCGAGGTTTGCATAGGTTTGCATTATACGTCCGGTTTACAATTTGAATGACTACAGCAAATCCCAGGGTTAGCTCTTCCAACCAACATGACATATTACGTCATTTGTTTTAAACATGTAATATTAACTATTCTAATCATTACATAAGCTCGGCCAGCTATCTCAATTTTTTTACAAAAATTTAACAACAAGCCGAAACATGGTTATTAGGTGTGACTGGACATACGCATTATTCTTTGTTTAACTTTAGCCATAATCAACTGAGGACGAATGTCCAAAATAGGCACATCAAAAAATAATAACAATAATGCATACAAAAAAGATATTACCAAAGCAAAAAGAAAAAATGCATGATAAAACCAAGATCATATATATGGTACATTGCTAGCAAATGATTACATGGTACCAAAAAACAAAATAAATTCTGACTTACATATGATTCGGTAACTTGATAAAGAATAATTGTTACCTTTGTCAGAAACAGGATACTCAATTTTTAGTGCACAAACACGAATTCCTGGTACGTACACGTACCACGGTTTCGTACATATATATATATATATATTTATATATAGGGCTGATATATTTTATTAGATGCCCATAGATTCTGTTATATATTTTATCATATTTTTTTTTTTTTTTCTCTTTTCTTTTTTAACATTCCGGCTTATATATTTTTATTAGATGCCGAGAGAAAAAATGATTTATATCCTTTTTTTTATTTTATTTATTTCTTAAATGTTTTAAATGTATTTTTAACAATGCAAATGTAGAGAATTTCTTTAATTACATATTACTAGCGTACTAATCAGCTTTTCATACAAACATCTTCCAGACAAATTACTCCCTTAGCGAATGAGGTGGCCACTCAAACAGCTTTGAACTGGATTAAATAGGGGGTATTGTCGGGGCTATGCAACTCATTCCTTTTTAGCTGCTTGCTGTGCCGTAACCTACGCCAAACAAGGATGTTCACGGCGATAAATATCACCACCGTGAAACACAAACCAGCCAGTAGTATGGGGTGAAGAATTTCTTTATAAGTCGGTGACAGGTGGTCCTTTTCGGTAAGTTTCATCAACCGCTTTGCCACATTTCCGTTGTATGGGAGAGGAAGTGCTGGCATTGTAGAGGTCCACGTGAAGTTCGCGAAGTAGGCTCGTTCTCTGATGATTGTCCGTAGACCAGTCACCATGGAATTCGGGGAAGTCCCGACACAACCATCTGCTGCGACGAAGATGTGTGTAAAGGATGTGGATCCGTCAGGGCATGATACATTGAAGCCGTCCTTGTCGTATCGTATCCACGAGCCATTATTCAGTCTGCAATTGAATTCTTTATTGTCAAAGGGATAAAGCTTACCCAGACAATTTTCACTTGTATGGGAGAGAGCACCGTCTAGCACTATACCTAACTCGCATGAATCCATTAAGTTTTTACGGAATTCAAATGAGTCAGCTGTACATATTTTTCTATCCATTGTGTCTGAACAGTGAGTTAATTGATTTAAGTCTTTAATGACCGTATATGTTTCCTTGTCTGGGGAAATCAATACGTGTCCTGTCAAACTGGATATTACTGGATTTGAGTGATTCGTCATGAAAGTCGGAAATGGTGATATCCTGTAAGATTGCCAGGCATCAGAAGAATCAAAGGGAATTGTAATCCTAATCTTGTTACTATCTACGTTTACTGTAATTAGGCTGTAATAAAATTCTAACCTATGTTCGTCTAACAAAGGAACATAGCCTAGTTTATCCCTTCCGTTCTTCAGAACTAATTTTAAGTAACGTATAGGCAACAAATGGGGCGACAATACACCTTTAGTTGCTAACGTGATAGCTTCTACATAATCCTTGGATTTTTCAATGAAATGTGTAATTCTGTTATGTATGTGATCTATCTTTGAATCATAATACGTTAATGTTGCCAACAAATCCTGTACTTCCATAATTTGAACGATATTATCTGAATGTTCATTTAATAAATCCATAATTTTATTGATTGAAGCTAACTGATCCCTTAGTTCTGACATAATCAATTCATCTTTATGAGTCAAGAACTCAATTTTCTTATTTTGATTACTAATTTTAAGACGATTGGGAATTCCTAAACCTAAACTTGCAACAGACCCAAAGATGCTTAATGCAGCATAAATGAACGGATTCCGTCTTTCTTTATGTTCGTGTCCTACAGTCCACATCAAAAGGTCATAAGCCAAAGATCCTGTCTCGCCAGTCTTATTTTTCAAGTCATCAGATAGCATCTCTGCAACTTTTAATGTTGATCCAAGCAAACTCTTAGTAGTCAAATGAAAATGTCTTCTATGCAACTCATCCAATGATGCAGAAAACCTTGAAATGGCGGTTCTTAAGCTAATGACATCATTCTCTTGAAGAAAAATTGCTTGCATATTCACTTCTACAATTACGTTGGTTGACGTAACAAAAATGTCTTCTTGTCTTTCAACTATATTGCCATATTTAAAATATATATTTTTAGTCTTAGAACTCATCCCATACGAGAAAAATGTCTGAGCGAACAATATCACTCCCAACAACAAAAAATTCATCTTGGAAACCTGTAACGAGAAAAAATATATGTAATTACTCCTGTATTAAAAAGAAAACTTTTAATCACAAAATAAAATTTTTCCTCACTTCTTTTCCTCTCTTTTCTTTTTAATTTCTTATGTGAGCCAATGGTACTATTCTCTCATCCGTGGGTTGGGCTACGTTTTGAATTCTAAACCTATTGGCCGTTAATGTTTCCAAAATGTTAAATGGGCCTTCAAACTTAGGTGTTAGTTTATAGTTGAGCCCTTTTCTGACATTGATTTGAATATAGATGTTATCACCCACGGTATATGTTTTAGTTGGTTTCGCTATTTTATCATGATTCCTTTTCATTATGATTTGTGATTCTTCTAAATTCTTTCGAAGGATATCATATCGACTTATACTTGCATTTATACACTCTTTTAAAGGATTTGATAGATTAGATGTAGGCGTTAATACATGGAAAGGTGTTCTAACTGGGGTACCATACAATGCTTCATGCGGTGACATTTTAATTGATATATGATATGAATGATTCAGAGTACTCAGTGCCGCCGGTATTGCAATATCCCAGTTGGGGTCTGATCCCCCTAGTGTTACCCTCAATATATTTAATATCTTCCTATTTGCTCTTTCCACTAGCCCATTCGACTCTGGGTGATATATCAGGGTATTAATCTTCTTTATGTTGAGGAATTCACACAATGAGGTAAGAAAGTGATTATTAAATTCACCACCCGAGTCTGAGATTATCATGTGTGGAATTCCATGTTTACAAACGTAACACTCGTAAAACTTCCTAGCGCATTCAATCGCAGTTTTAGTTTTAAGCGCTATTAGTTCTGTATATCGAGTTAAAGCATCTATAATTACTAAGAGGTGCTTATTTCCTCTGTCTGACTCGTAAAATCCTGTTAACAAATCTAAATGTATTCTTTCAAAGGGTTGATTGGGAACAGGATAAGCTCCTAGGCTGACAGGTGTTTTCGTATGCCCTTTGTTTTCCTGACATGTGCGACAATTAGCTATGTGTCTTTTTATATCTGTAAGCATTGTATGCCAATAAAACAATGATTTGGCTTTCTGTGACAATAATGAGAACCCAGGGTGTCCATGTAATGGATTTGAATGCAATCAATTCAGGACAGTGGAAATAAGTGAGATTGGTACTACTACCTGGTCGTTAGTTACATGTGGTGTATTGCGGGTTTTCCTTGTCACAGTCCTACACAGAATATTATCTTTGATTATATAATTCTGCTGCTTATACTTTATATATTCCTTTTCTTTATGATTGCCTTTCAAAGCATTTATAATTGTTTCTATTTTCTGATCTTTTCTTTGCTCAGTCTGTAACAATTCAGCACTCCAGCCTAAATCTTCTTATTCAGATATTGTTTTTACAATAGGCATGGATGTTGATATATCTATTAATTCAGCTAAAGGCTCCGTACAAGATGACACGGGGTTGCGTGATAATGCATCCGCAATGATATTTGCTTTCCCAGGTAAATACCCGATTCTTGCGCCAAAATCTTGAATGATCAAATGCCACCGAGTTCGTTTAGGGCTGTGATTGAAGCCTTTAAAGAACTCTGTTAGTGGTTTATGGTTAGTAAGAACCTTAACGGGATAACCGTAAATTATGAACTTAAAATGCACTAGCGAATTAACAATAGCTAGTCCTTCCTTGTCTATTACTGCATACTTACTTTCGGAAGTTCTTAATTTTCGAGAATAGAAAGCTATCGGGAAAAACTGTTTATCATATTGCTGAAGCAATACCCCTCCTACTCCTAAGTCTGAGGCGTCTGTTGCAATGAAGAATTCCTTACCGAAGTCAGGAAATTTTAAGATAGGAGAACTACACAGTTCATCTTTCAAAGTATTAAACGCCTGTTGATGTTGCTCAGACCATATGAAATCTACGCCCTTCTTCGTAAGATCAGTTAAAGGAGCAGCTATTATTGAATAGTTGCGTATAAAACGCCTGTAATATCCACTACAACCCAGAAATTGCTGTATTCCCTTGACATTAGTAGGTATGGGAAAATTACGTATAGCCGACACCTTATCATGGACTACTTTAAGACCTTGGCTTGACACCATGAAACCCAAATATATCAATTCTGTTTTGAAAAATTCACACTTACTAATCTTTACCCTTAAGTTATGTTGTCTTAATCTCTGTAGTACTAGTTCTAACTTACGTAGATGTTCTTCTAAGGTCTTGGAAAAGATTACAAGATCATCCATATAGGCATGCAATATATCCCCTAACAAGTCTCCAAACACTATGTTAATCATTCTTGTAAATGTTATAGGAGCACAACGTAAACCAAAAGGCATCCACAAAAATTCATAATGTCCCCTGGCTGTGCTGAAGGCTGTGTATGGGATACTATCTTCTTCTAATGATATCTGGTGAAAGCCTTTAAGTAAGTCCAAACTGGTAAAATATTTATTCTGACCTAGCAAAGACAAAATATCGTCAGTACATGGCACTGGGAATCGATCAGGGATCGTTTCCTCGTTTAGACGACGAAAGTCGACGCAGATACGCCATGTTCGATCTTTTTTCGGTACAACTATTAAAGGAAAATTATAAGGGCTATTTGATTTTCTAATGACTCCTTCCTCTAACATTTTACCTACTTCATCATTTATTTCATTCTGGAATTTCATAGGGAGTCTGTACGAGGGTACATATATAATTTTTTTCTTGTCTTTTAACCTTATTTGATGCTCGATCACATCTGTTTTTCCTAAGGATCCATCCGTAGTGGAAAAGACATCTTGATATTTAGTTAAAAGTTCAAAAATTTTCTGCTGAATTTCTTCGTCTTGAATGTCCTTACTGATTTTATTTTTAATAGATCGCAAAAGGGATTCATCCGCAACTGATTGAGAGTGATTGATTTCAGCAACGGTAAGAATACGATGTTTATAAACTTATACATCCAAGATGTGTTGATTTTTGTGAATTACTAAAGTGTTATTTAAATGATTACAGACTTCGATATTACATTGCTGATGTGAGCCTACAGTATAAATAGCTTGTGTGACAGACAATCCGTTAGTTTTCAAAGTATCGGAAAGGATTAATATTTCAGATCCTGGTAGTGTTTTCTTTATTTGCACTATTAAATTCGAAGGTATGTTTGGTTCGATAGATTGCGTGCAAGATGATATTACGGGTGAACGAGAATTCTGCTGGGTCACGTATATTATTTCTTTATTAGTGAGACAAGTTATTGGTTCTTCAACGTACGTTACGGTTACATTTGTCGTCTCCTTTTTATCCAAAACTGACTTTAAGGTATTAGAAGACTTATAGAATTTCCCTTTGATATACACGCCGTGCTTGGCAGGAGCTAAGATAATGTTCTGATTTCCCATAGATGGGTATCCTATAATTACAGCTGGATACATATTAATGTTTTTTACAACAACAAATGTATCGGCAAACGTGCGATTACCGACTCTGAACTGAATATGAGTTATGCCTATGACGTTTAATTCATTATTTCCTATACCTGAAAGTCTAATTCCTGATTTTTCAATCGGAAAGTTCGAAAACAACAAATGATGCGTCTTCAAATCCATAATATTACGTGGACTACCAGAGTCAAAAAATAACGTAAAGGATCTGTGTTCTAAATTTACAGCATATAAGGTTGGCCGTAACTCATTTTGGCTTATTATTGTATGAATTCGTTGCAAATCTACGGGAGCATGCACTGTTTTACTTAATTCGGCCGTGTGTTTCATAGGAAAATCTATTGTCTCACAATTATCTGATAAAACATTAAATTGATTATTCAATACTATTGATGTTGACATGAATGACCTTGACCCAACATCACTCTCTTCCCCTCTAGAGTTAACTATGTGGTATTTGCTTTGCTCTGCACATTCTGAAAATTAGACTGACTTTGCGAGGTCTGGTTTGACGGCCCAGGCTCAGCGATATTTGAAGAAGTGTTTGTTTGTTTCGGACTCTGAACTGCATTGACATTTTGTTGTTTCTTCTTATTGTTAAAATGAGGATTTTTCTTTTTATTTCCATATGGAACTGACTGTGGAATTGACTGTGTATTTCTAGGATATTGTTGTGTCTTACGCGCGTAACATTGACTATAAGAATGTGATGCTGTGTTGTGAACTGAGCAAAATTTCGTTCTACAGTCTGCGCTTATGTGACCTTGACGTTTGCAGTTGTAACACGTCACTCCCGCTACTGGACTGTTAATTACGTTCACTGTTTGTGGTTTTGTTTCATTCTTAGCAAAAACTTGAGTTAACACGGGATCGAGATCTGGACACTTGGACATGTGTTTTTTTATCTGTTTATAGACATCCAATTCCGTACTTGCAGGCATTAACTTCTTATCAAAGCACCGCACTAAAGCTTCAGGCAACATAAGTGTCATGCAAGTTAAATACATTAATCGTAAAAAATCTTTCACGGAGATGTTATCGTTAGTAACCCAAGTGGAATTACCTAAAATGTCCTGATATTCGTTAAGCTTATCAGCTATGAGAGCTGCTCTCTCAATAACATTATCCGATTCATAGTGGCTTGATTAAGTGTATTTCGTAACGTTAATACTACATCCAAGGCTTCCTCACCCCCATAGATCGCGCGTAACCTAACTTTGAAATCATCCCAAGTAACTGCTTCTTGAAATGAAACACCTCTTAAATACGCACTCGCATCCCCCTTAGAAAAATCTATAAAACTTTTAGCTTCTTGTAATTGTACAAAAGGATCTACGATTTGTTTGGCATTTAAATGGGCATCAACGGATGAAATCCATGACTCCACATTTTGTGGCAAGAACCCGTTGACCCGACCTTGAAAAGGAAGGATTGCTGACCTGGCATTTACAAGCGTCACAATTGGAGGAGGATTAGCCTGGCCTACACCACTAGGTCCAGGGGTAGGGCTGACAGGAGGAGCCATGACTGCTGTATTTTTTTGTTTTCTATCTCTTTGACCCCTTTCAATTCTATCAAAATATCTATATGAGTACAGACGCCCACTGCGTAAACGCATATGTATAATAAAATTCCCCCAACAATGTTACTAATCCCAAAACATCTCCCCAAGAGTTTCTGAAAGAAAAAGGAATTAGCACAAAGAAAGAAAAATTCTAAATGAGAATTCGGAGTTTCTTATAACAAAGTTTAAGAATTCACTCACCCCAGTAATAATTGACTAACGACTTGTGATAACTACACTTCACTGCCCAAACTGGAATGAATACAAAATATCTGTACTTAGCTTATATATGAAGTCGATACGTCCTCTCTCTCTCTCTCTCTCTCTCTCTTGATGTTTTGTTAGCGATGTCTCGTTCTAGTTTCTTGTTGAATGTAGTTTTTCCTGGATATGTCTTGCAATTGTTGAACACCAGTCCTTGGGTTTCCTAGGATGTTGATTGAAGATTCAGGTTGTATGCTAACATATGTTGATGTTAGCTTTTCCGTTGGACTTAGTCAAAATTGTAGATTCTTGTAGATAATGTTGAGTTCTTGAAGATCTTTCTCAGGTTTTACAGCTTTTATTTTGAAGTCTTGAAGATCTTTCTCTGGTTTTACAGCTTTTATGTTGAAGTCTTGAAGATATGTCTCTGGTTTTACAGCTATTATTTTGAAGTCTTGAAGATTTTTCTCTAATTCTTAGAGTTTAACCGCTGTCTTAGAGTTTAATCGCTGTCTTAGAGTTTAATCGCTGCCACCATTTATTGGCGTGCTACTGTATTAAGCACACATTTGAGTATGAGTTGTTTTCAGATGTATTTAAATGGATTAACTGAATACATCTTAATAGTTTTTAAGTTTTATTCTATAAAACAACAGAGTTAAACATCTCCATCACTGGAGGAAGCTGTGTTGGTCCAGATGACCAATTCTGGTGAAGTTTAGATATGAACTGAATAAATTATCGATATCACAGATATCGTATGCTTGGTTTACTTTAGCCACGTGACGGAATCGGAAGACACCTGCATCCGGTGACGTCACAAACTTTCACACGAGGAGACAATGTGTTGACGTTTAAGAAGAATGTCAATTTGCCGAGGTTTGCATAGGTTTGCATTATACGTCCGGTTTACAATTTGAATGACTACAGCAAATCCCAGGGTTAGCTCTTCCAACCAACATGACATATTACGTCATTTGTTTTAAACATGTAATATTAACTATTCGAATCATTACACATGTAGGTGTGTCTAGGAATGAGAAGGCAGATTCACTGACAAAGAATGCTGCATCCGAGTTGCTGCCAAGAAGGTATCCCATTCCGTGTAATGATTTCCTACCTAACATCAAGAAATTGCTTAGCAAAAAATGGCAACAGCACTGGGATAGTCTAGATGGCAACAAAATGAGAGAAGTAACAAATATCTTATCTCCGTGGAGGTATAACATGATGCCCCGAAAATGGGAGACTTGTCTTTGTCTTCTCCGTACTGGTCACACTCGGTTGACACACGAGTTTCTGCTGAAGGGCCAACACCAACCGTATTGTGATGACTGCTTAGTACCTCTAACAGTGAAGCATTTGTTGACCGAATCCTCCAATTATAATAACTTGAGGAATAGATATTTGTTTGAGGCCCGAGGTGAGGGTGGCAGGTTCATCCTTGCCAAGATTCTTGGACATGATGTATCCCACAATGCAAGTGACATTTTTAGATTTATTTCAGAAGCAGGTCTTTTGAAAACTATGTAATTTGTATATTGACATTCAGCTTTATGGTTTTAATTGAATATTCTTCTAATTTTTATATAAAATAAATGATATCGGCATCAATGACCTTAGATGTCAGGATGCTTGAAAACTTTAAATCAATCAATCAATCAATCAATCGTTCCATCCACGCCGACTCTGTTCAGTTGGCTTCATCTGGGAATTGGTCGAGAAAGAGTGGTGGCTGCTTGACCCCCAGACAACCTTATGGTTTTGAGGACACTAGCACTTCGGCAAAGTGGCAGCTGCTGCCTTCCCTGTGGCACTTGGGAAACCCCTCTAAGCAATGGCTGCTAGAGGTTTTGCACTCACGGACACATCGGGAGCACACACCTGCCTCCCCTTGGGTTGACCACAGTCTTCTCCCTTGAGACTCCATAGGTAATGTACTGAAGGAGCATCTTGTGCTCCTAGCTGTAGCAGCTTCTGCTTCTGCTCTTCCACCCTTTGTTCGTCCTGCCTCGGCACTCAAATGAGGACAGTTGTGGATTAGTGCAGGCATACTCGCCAATATATTATGCTTCGGGAATGCAAATACCATGAGTACAAGCTACCTTAGTAGGGTGCACTCGCTCACCATCTCGGCATGCATCGACAGCGAGAGAATAAACACAGGTGCTTGCCACCTTACCTGCTCATGCCTCTACAGTTGCTTGCTACTTTCACTTCACTATTCTGTGTTACAGCAATCACACTCATAAGGGTGATATCCCTACTGTTCACCCTACTTAGTCAGTTGGGGAGGGTGCGCTTATTTGCAATGCTTGTGTAGAACGTACTGACCTTCCTTTTGAAAGTGAACATTCTTTTTGAACATGACAGGTCAGTTGGTCGTGTTTGCCCTTTCCTTCTTACACTTGACAAGGGAAGGAAGCCATTGCTCCAAGGGGCACCCTTTCCTTAATGAAGGATACATCTTGGTTTGCTAAACTTGTGACCCAAGTACCTTCTGTTGTAACCCCCCAGGTACCCTATGTATTCCAACACCGGCCTTGGCCCTGAGTGGGAGAGACTGGGCATTATCCTGCTCAAGTCTCAGAAGAAGAAACAGGGACAATAACATTCAAATCCACCCCCAGACAACTCTCATCACCCTAGGACTACAGTAGCAAGGGCTAGAGATGGACTTGGATCAACCCGAAAATCTCACTCTAACTGCGGAAGTAATACTTCCTCCATACCACTGAAGGTCATACAACCTAAAGAGGCTGGGAGGAAGGAGTCGTCTTTGCACCTTACGCCTTTACCACTCGGCCGTGAGAGAGATAGGACATATAGACCATTCTGAAGAATAGCACTCGACATCTGAGTTCCCAGATTCTCAGAAAGGCATTACTGATCCCAGATTGGCTGCTTCAAGATCAGAGGACTATGGCTTACCTCCTAGGTCTCAAGTCTTTCTAGATTCATAGTTGACTACTTTGACCCACCTGAGTTTTTATGGATGTGAGCTCTGGGCTTAAAGATTCCTTTGACCATGTCTTGGAACATTCTGATGGCTTGCTGTTGGTATCTGCTAGTCCAATGATCTCTCTCATGGAACAGAATGACTCGGACCACGTCTTTCTGCAGGTCTTATACTGCATAAGGAAGATCAACTACTTGGGAGATTCAGATGATGTTCCCACAAGTGAAAGGGTACTGTTCTTGAACTCTTTTATGATACCCCAGCAAGACTAAGGTAGCTTTGCCATGGTCTAGGGCGGCGCGAGTTTCCCAGTCCCTCAGGTTTGTAAGCCCATCTCGTTTACTTCCTCAGCTGTATATAGGACAAGAGGAAATACTGCGACATTGTAGATGACAATCCATCGCCCCTCCCCACCCCACCTCTGGATCCTGCAATTTTTGCCTTAAGCCAGAATTCGATCCTTGAAAGACCTCCATCTCTGTTGGTGATTCTCACAGTGGCAGACGCTGCAAATATGAAATGGCTTGAGAAGTGCTTTTCATGATTGAACTAGTGGTTAGGATCAATGGCATACCCCTTCAAGAATGAAGACTTCACCGAGCAGAAGAGAGAAGTGATGTGCTCCTTTCTTCTCTTAGGCACCAGCATGGTGGACTTCCTTGCCCACAATGTTCTCAGCCAGTGAGTCAAGTGGGTTTTGAGAAGGTGTGATGCCGTCACCTCAAAATTCTAGAAGAAGGTGCCAAGGAGAAAAGCTCTTAAGCCTGTCAATGACTCGATGAACGGTCACTCCTATTTAACGTGAAGGACATTGAGTCAGTTGCAGAGCAGTGAAGGAAGGCTAACCAAGACCTCTTCCTTCAGGCAATAACATCACGTCCATACTCCTCAGCACCACCGCCACAGAGATCGTCTCTTACAAGATGACAGGGGCACAAGAGAAAGGCAAATGTCCCAAAGCAGGCTGCCTCTTAAAAGCTGGGCCCCAAACAGCACTTTCAGGCTAGAGGGTCACGAGGTAGATGTGACTGGTCCCGCTAAGGGGCTAATCCTCTTACCATCCCACTGATGGGAGGATGCCTATAGAGTAAGTGGCAGAGGTGGATGTTTCACGGGGCCGAACCTTGGTCCATCCTCTGAAAGGTACACCTTGTCCCATTCACTCTCTCTTTCCCTCTTCTAACCTGACATCCAGTGATGTCAGGTTCCTATGTGAAGGAATCCTTGAATGAACAGTCCCTTCATGCCAAAATTCAGACCATGCTAGAGAAGAATGCTTTCCAAGAGATCCTAGACAGGTCTCCAGGCTTCTACAGTCGACCCTTTCCTGTAGAAAAGATATCCGGAGGCTGGAAACCAGTTGTCAATCTCTCGGCCTTGAACGAGTTTTTCCAGCAGACTCCTTTCAAGATGGAGACCACAGAAATAATCATGCAGGCCGTCAGACCAAAAGACTTCATTATAAAACTGGTTTTAAAATCCGCATACTTCAAGATCCCTATCCATCCGTCTTCAAGGAAGTACCTAAGATTCATCCTGAACAACCGGATGTACCAATTCAAAGTGCTATGCTTTTGCCTGTCCACAGCCCCCCAGGTGTTCCCGAGGGTCTTCTCCCTAGTGGCAACTTAGTCTCACAGCAGTTGTCTACTTTGTTACCTAGATGATTGGCTGATTCTCGCAGACTCGATGGAGATCCTTTTCTTTCATTGAGAAAAACTCCTCGAGTTTTACCATGATCTGGAGGCTATGGTAAATCATGAGAAGTTCTCTCTGCAACCAGGTCAAGACCTGGTATATCTCGGGATGCAACCTGGGATCTTGATGCTCAGACTGGTAATAAGAGTGAACTATGTTCCTCTTAAGGAATTACTATAAGTTTTGAGTTTGCCTTAACTAACATACTCCTATCAAAAGGAGTGTTGGAATTATGCACTTTTACTATTTAGTAAAATAACCCCCCTGTCACTAGTGTGCTTACTTGCATCAGTGTCTGTTCCATCTCCACTTGGCAGAGGGTTGTTATGATTGCATGATCTTGCAGTCCTTAACCACAGTTATTGGCAGTGGGCCTCATCTTTTGCTAAAATGCAAGACCACAAGACAGCAGATGTCCATTTATTCCTTTCTACCACACGTAGAATATACAGTAGTAATATTCTTACACTCCTACCACAGGCCAAAAGAATTATTAACGGTATATATCTATCAGATTATCCTCTTATATCTTTTTCTTGAGGTTACAAAAATGTTCCGTCTATCTTTGGGTTTCTTCCTTTCATGTTATGTGTGACCCATCCCTCCTGTTGAGTGATACTTTCTTCCTATTTCCCTTACTCAAGGATATTTTATCAATATAATTCTGTGGAATGAATGACCTAAAAACAAGTGCTGCTGCTCATTTTTTCCCCTGAGATGTTCTGTCTCATCTCTTCCAGCTCTTCTTTTAACTTCACTGCCTACACTTTGGTCCTCATCTCAACCTACTTTAATTTCCTCTCTGAAATTCTTGAATAAAAACCTTCTGTTTTTTTATCAGCTTTACTGTATCATATGTCTCATACAAACTTAAATGTCTCCTCTGTCTTATTACTCTATACATCCCTTTGCCTCTTTTCCAGCAGTCTGTAATTCATTTGCCTTCCACTTCAAGTTGGCGACGTGATTATACTCAGGACTCTTTAATTGGTTAAAGGTGAGCAACTGTTGTCAGGGACTTACCATTACTGTCATGAAGTTAGACTTCTTTGAAGTCTTAGGATCAAAAATCCCCTTGAGAGGAAGTCTGTCCCATCTGTTCTGTGTTTGCTGATCTGTCGGTTGATGCAAACGAGTAACTTGTTTCCTAACGAGAGTTGTTGATCCAACGTTTCAGCCTTACTTTTTGAAAGCAGATGCTTTATGACCAATCGCCTGACTTGGTCAGCAATCAAATTGCAAAGCTTTGCTCTCTGGAATGGAGTCTTTCACTTGAGAGGTATACTTGCCTTTATCTCCCGCTGATCTCGCTTAGTGTTGATCCTTCTGGCATTTCAGCAGATGCAGTCGCTAGTGCAACGTGCTGTCCTGGCCTGGTAGTTTATGTATCCAGGCAACTCAGAAGTATTCTCATGTTCCAACATAAGAGCGCTCTAGGTCTTCAGAGTTACTGGGAGAGCCTGGCAGCTATACCAAGGGTTAGTGGTGTCAGAGGTGAAAGCGAGCCTTTCACCTGAGAGTTTGCTTAATGCAAGCAATCTTTCACCTCCTCACGATGGTATTCAAGCTTTAGCAAGCCTTGATAATGGTGCTAAAACTGAAAGCTTTTCATTTCATTTGAGAGATTTTGCTTAAACTTTTGTGTTATCAAATATCTGTTGACTTAGTCATTACTTATTTATTTTGTGAAAACATTTAGTCTAATGTAATAGTGTTCCAGTGTCTTAGACAAAACAATAAGGGTGAAGACCCGATTAGAGTTATGTTAGGCTTGTGAACAGTTTCCTCTCTTGTCTTTCTGAAGAGGTTTTATGATATTAAATCCTTCCTTCTCCCAGATCATTTCTAATTGCTGGAGCTTTGTGAATCCCATTTCATCATGAAGGACTGTGTCACAAGATTGGGTTTTTGGATAGAAAGAGTCTTGGCCACCTTTGACTCCGTTGCTTTTAATGTGTTTTTTATATTGTACATTTTGGACGATGTTTCATTCTACCATCTTGTGGTCTTGTTCATTTCTTTAACTTAATTTTCCCTCTAGAGAAACTAAATGACTTCCATGGTTGCAATGCCAATCCATATGGTCCAAATTCTATTAAGATAATTAGAAGGGGTTGTTGACTGTCCTCCTCAAGCATTGCACTGTAGGCATTACCATAGGGTCTTTACTTCACTCTGTTGTCCATCTTTTTTTTATTTACTTTCGACCTAACTAGTCAATTGTAGAGTTTTTCCCAATTTTCCCCTCAAGCATTGAAGAGTCTCCCTGGTCCTAACATTGGGTTTAATGGTCCAGCCATTTGAACCTTCTCTAGGACAGACCTACTCACTTACTTTACTTTGATGGCTGCTTTTCCTGTCCAATACAGCAGGGGAACCCCACTCTCTAGAGGACCTTCACTGTCGTTTTATCTTATTCGTTCAGAGTATTTAAATTTTCAGGTCTCATAGTTTTCATTTACTGTTAAATCGTCACTGTCAAAAGACTCATGAAATAAGAAAGTCTTCAGTTTCCTCTTGAAAGCCTTAACGTCTTCAATCATTCTAATGTTTCGTGGGAGCTTCTTATGTAGTCTTGGGGCCGCATATTTAAAGGCTCTGGAGCCTACAGTAAAGATATATCTAGGTTCCATTAGTTTGAAGCCATCTGTAACTATTTTTGTGTCAACACAATTTGTTGACTGCGCAATATGCAGCAATTCTCTTAACCCTGGATAGGTACGGTCCTCGGACACCCCTTTAAGGGTATACTCGGACGCGAACGACCCCGACGCCAAAAAAAATTCTTGAAAAATCAGTTTTTGCAGTAACCTCCTTTTTTCTTTTGCCAAAAATAACTTCAATGAATGCTTAAAACAACTGTAAAGATAAATACTACTCATCTGCAGAAAAACTATTTATTATAAATATTTTAAAAAATTAAGTAGAAAAAAAAAAAGACCTGACATATAAATTCATAAAAAAAAAGTTTATACATATATACACAAATCCTTTTAGGAATTGATTCTTGAATGTTTAGGACACATCTTGATGTATTTTGGATGAAGTCAGACCCATGGAGGTGAAGATCTGAAATGAGAAAAAAAGGGTAACTTTTTTTGGCCAAAAAAATTTGTCCAAATTTCATGAATTTTTTTGGGTACCCAAATGAAATAGGAAGTGGCTAATTTTTTTAGGGAATAAACATATGTTATCCTAAAATAGAAATATGTAAAAAAATCTTCATTATTTTGTAAATTACATTTATATCAGGGGCCATATCTAAAGGTAATTTTTTGAGTACTTGGAAATTTCGTAAAAAAATACATATATTTAATATATAATATGATATTTATGCAGGTAAAAATATACCAAAATATCACAAATTCTATAGGGAACAAGAATATATATAGATAGGGCAGCTTACGCTTCGGATATGTCCACAAAATGGCCGCCAACCACACTGACTCAGACTCCCTAATGTGCCACTTGAAATGTAGGAAGGGTATGTCAATTTCAAGGTGTTATTTACTAATCTAATTATTATTGGATATGCATAAAAATTGTATGGTGGGTTGCTGGATAATTGTCGATTATTTACGACTATAAAATTAAAATTCTGACCCAAAACATTTTTTTTTGAAGGGAAATAAAATCGAAAAAAAAAATGTAAAACAATATTTTAGCTAAAAAAATTTGATGATATTCAATCAAAAAAAAAGTAAACAAAATTTTCCGACAAATAAACATCTAGAGGAATCATTACTCTGTGATAGTTCCTTAGTACGTAGTAATTTTGAAAGAATTGGGAAAAAACGAAAAAATGGCAATCACCGGAAAATCGAACACATACCTATATATACGCCATATCTGGCTAAAAAAAAGATAGGCATGGGTAGCCAGATCATCTAGAAACACTTTCCAACACTATAATAATATAAGTTTTGCGACACTACTTGCCAATTCCTTACGGTAACATGACTAAGCAAAAAAATGCAAAACAAATAAAGAGGGGCACTCGTGGAAAAATGGCCATTCTAATATACGGCATTTCAGAAAAAAAAAATTTCAGCCACGTGCTAGGCAAACCATCAAGGCATATTTTCCGACAAATAAACATATAAATGAAATATTACTCTGTGATAGTTCCTTAGTACGTAGTAATTTTGAAAGAAATGGGAAAAAACGAAAAAATGGCAATCACAGGAAAATCGAACAGATACTTATATATACGCCATATCTGGCTAAAAAAAAAATAGGCATGGGTAGCCAGATCATCTAGAAACACTTTCCAACACTATAAAAATATAAGTTTTGCGACACTACTTGCCAATTCCTTACGGTAACATGACTAAGCAAAAAAATGCAAAACAAATAAAAAGGGGCACTCGCGGAAAAATGCCCAACATTCTAATATACGGCATCTCAGATAAAAAAAAAAGACATGCACGTGTTAGCCCAACCATCAAGGCACACTTTCTAACACATAAACATAAAAAAAAAATCAATAATATACGGCAATTCCTTACTACGTAGTAAATTTTTACAAATATTGAAAAAAAAAACAGAAATTGGCAACCGCAGTTAAATACCCAATATACCAATAACTACGTCTTATCTGACAAAAACAAAATCACGCATGGGTAGCCAGATCATCTAGACACACTTTCCAACATTAAAAAAGCAAAAGTTTTACGACACTATTTCGCAATATCTTACGGAAAAATGACTTGGCAAAAAAATAAAAAAAAAATAAAAAGGGACACTCGCGGTAAAATGCCCGACATTCTAATATACGACATCTCAGATAAAAAAAAAGACATGCACGTGTTAGCCCAACCATCAAGGCACACTTTCTAACACATAAACATGAAAAAAAAATGAATAATATACGGCAATTCCTTACTACGTAGTAATTTTTACAAATATTGAAAAAAAAACAGAAATTGGTAACCGCAGTTAAATACCCAATATACCAATAACTACGTCGTATCTGACAAAAACAAAGTCATGCATGGGTAGCCAGATCATCTAGACACACTTTCCAACACTAAACAAGCAAAAGTTTTACGACACTATTTGGCAATATCTTACGGAAAAATGACTTGGCAAAAAAATGAAAAAAAATGAAAAAGGGGCACTCGCGGTAAAATGGTCCTCGTGGTGATGAACGACATTTTAACTAAAAAAAAAAACATGCACATGGTAGCCAAACAATCCACCAAGACTTTCCACAACTGATAACCTATACAAGTTGCACCATTCTACGACAATTTCATAATACGTAATAACTTTGATAATTATGCAAACTACCTCAGAAGGGTAAACTCGGACGCGAACGACCCCGACGCGTCTCAGAAATCGGGGAAGGAGTACAGCTACAGCAATGCACATCTGGACACTACTAGAGCGTGTAGGGGAGACACCTCCTGCAGGTCGATCACCCACAAATTCAGTCACAGTGGTGAGTCACGTGAGAAAAACCTGTTTTTTTTTGACGCTCGGGGTCGCAAACGACCCACCGTACCTATCCAGGGTTAAATATTTTGGATGAACGGTTCTGATAACTTGGTGGGTTATTGTACATATTTTAAATTCAATTCTCGATTAGTATAGGAGTGATCCTTTCTCTAGGAGGGACACCTTTTATCAGTTTTGCTCCTCTGTTTATTATGTTTTGTAATTTCTTAAGTTGGACTTTTGGTAAATTGTAGTAGATAGAGTAGCAGTAGTTAATCCTGGTAATAACAGTTTATCACAAGTTTCTTTACTGAATTTTCGTCCAGGTACTTAAGATAAACGCAATATTTCTTAGATGATAACCAGCACTTTTTATTACATTATTTATTTGAGCATTTAGAGACAGGTTACAGTCAAGAGATACACCAAGATCTCGAACTTTACTAGATATCGGCACCGAGTCATTATTTATGTTCATTTGAATATCACATAAGTTTCTCACGCTGTTTCTCTTGCCCACCACCATGAATTCAGTTTTGTTCTCATTTAATTTTAGTTGTTTAAATGTCATCCATTCTCTAACACTATCAAGGATTTGG
Organism: Palaemon carinicauda; assembly: GCF_036898095.1. Lineage (NCBI taxonomy): Eukaryota > Metazoa > Arthropoda > Malacostraca > Decapoda > Palaemonidae > Palaemon > Palaemon carinicauda. The sequence continues at coordinate 87,310,420 of NC_090749.1, read as the reverse complement.
TTTAGAGTTTCAGTAGTGTCATGTATATCATTTATGGAGAAGTAAAGTTGTGTGCCATCTGCAAATAGTTTAAACTTCACGCCCTGCCTTTGTAGTATTTTCAATAGACCAATAGTATAGATGCAGAATAAGATTGGGCCAAGTACACTCTCCTAGGGTAACCCTCTGTTTAAGGGTTCATATGATGAATAGAGTTTCCAATTTGTACACAGTAATTTCTATCAACCAAATAGTCTTTTAGGTATTTAAAAGTTTGATCTTCAATGCCGATGGACCGTAGATCATTTAATAGCAGTTCATGCTCAACTGTATTAAAAGAAGCACTGAGATCGAGCAATATCAAAATACCACATTTATTTTCATCCATCATTTCTAGCATATCATTTACAACAGAGCAGATGTCTGTCTCTGTATAGTATAGGTTTCTGTAAGCAGATTGGTTGTCAGGCAAAGATTCTATTACTTCTAAGTGGCTGACTAGTTTTTCAAGAATTACATATTCAAGCACTTTTGAGACAAAGGATAGACTTGAATAAGGTCTGTATGAGCTTAATTCCTGGTGGTCCAGTGCATTTTTCAGAATTGGTGTGACTATAGCCATTTTCTCAGATTTAGGACTTACATTCATCAATGCTTGCATTTGCTATTCTCATTATTATTTTGGCTAGACTAGAAAAGTCTCTCTCTCCAATTACTTCAGATATTGGCATAGGATCGATCACACAGTTTGTTTTCTTTGCTCTCTTGATAATTCTGGTGATGTCATATTGTGTTATGTTGTTAAATCGTATTAATTTTGTCTGTGTGCCTGGTGTATCATTAAGGATAGGTATCGTTATTTGACCACCTTAATTGGGTATCGATGAGTTGACCTCGACCCGAGGTCACAAAAAATTCATAAAAATTTCATTTACAAAGTTATTCACAATCTTATACTATTAAAAAATAAACTTCAAAGAATATTCTATTCTACCAAAAAAGTAAATGAAAGCTAAATCTAAAAGTAAATGAAAAAAATAAGTATAAAGAAAAAATTACCACAAAAAAATCACCTAAAATCTAAATATGGATATAAGCTAAAACTATTCTTAGCACTTATTCTATGATAATTGAGCACCATTTGCTGAGATCCAGGGTGGGGGGAACCATAAGGGAATCTTTCCTGAGATGAGAAAAAATTTGCAAGTTTTTTTAGCTAAAAAAATCTATCATCTTTTCAACATTTTTCTGTGGTAGGTAAATGACATATTTAGTGACTGAAATTTTTACAGGATATTGTATTATTATCGTACAACAAAAAGGTGGAATGAATATTGTTTAGTGGTTGGAAAATTAGACTTCTCATTGTTTTTGTTTTTTATTCTTCGGATATCTATTTTGATTTTTTTCATAAATAAAATCCCTATATCCATTACTGAGCATGTTATTTATGCACTAAAATATCAGAAATTTTATAGAAAAGAGGAATACATAGAGCTATATCAGCTTGTTTCAGATATGCTCAAAAAATGGCCGCCAACCACACCACCTTGGAATGTCAAATCTGCTACCTGAAATGGATAAAGATATGTCAATATCAGCGAGTCATTTACTTATAAAATTGTTTGAGGATTTGCAGAAAATTATTAAGGTAGCTAGAATGAAGTTTATAGAGTATTTTGTAATTAAAAATAATGAATAAAGATCATAATTAAGTTATCATAAAGGTACAAACTTACAAAAACTGGAGCTATTTTATAAAAACTTGCGGGGTAGAACACATTCACAAACACTTTACAAATATCCTTTTTCATATAGGCCTGAACACTACTGCACATTCGATAATTATATAAAAATTTGATATTACACATCTTACCTTAATTAGATATTGATGGGTCGAGCTTGACCCAAGGGTATTTCAGAAATAGCATAAGGAAAAGAGCTGGGATGAAATGCGTCCTCATCCGACTGCTGCGCACACTGAACTGAGGTCTCGCAGGTCGATATCACTCACAACTAATATGGAGGAAAAATTATGGCAAAAAAACATTTTTTTTCTTTTTAAACCTTGGGTCGTGTATGACCCACCACACCTATTTAGGGTGATGTTGAGTATTTACAAATGATCTGGTTATGTTTTCAATTTTGTTTTTAAAGAATACTAGAAAATTATTTGCTAGTTTCTGGTCACTGTATGCATTAGGTAGCTACTTTTCTTTTATATTTCCCATTATACCATTCAGGAGACGATATACCTTATTTATGTCTGTTACTGCTTCGAGGATCTTCTCTTATAGTATTCTCTTTATTTCCTTCTTAGTAGGTAGTTAAATTGACACGCAGCAGTTTGTTTTTTCTGCCCAAGTACTTTCAGTTTTTAACCTATTCCACTTTTTTTCTTTACGTCTTTTTTCCCTCTTTTTTACCAAAGTCTCTCCATAAAACCAAGGAGATTGGTCTTTTACGGTTATAGTCTTTTCCATCGGTGGGCACAGGTTATCATATTCACTTTTATTCACTTTATTGTAATTGGTTATAAGACAGTTAGCACACTTAGCTCCTAACAGATATTGGTCATCATAATCACAGGGAATGTTGATAGCATCATTTATTTTCTTTGTAACTTCTTCAATAAATAAGGTAGGAGAAAAATTTGATTTATGTTTAAAGTTTATCTTCTTTACTAATGCATGTTTCTGTAGAGGTAGACTAAACGTAATAAGTTTGTGTACTGGGGAGATAGTACATTTCTCTTCGACTCTTATATCAGATGCAATATTATTCATGTCATCACTTATAACTAAGTCTGGCGTATGCCCAATTAAAGTAGTTGTGCAGTTGCCCTTATTCACTAGTCGATATGATTCTAGTAACTCACTAAATGTTTCATCCATCCAAAAATTGAAGTCTCCACAGATAACTAATTCGTTTTTTTCCATGATAATCATCTCAATGAGAACATCGAATTCTTCAAAAAAGATAGTAAAGTTTGTTCTAGGAAGTTTGTAGATTGTTACAAAGGATATTCTATTTTTTGGCATAAATATATTTCTATATATTCAAAGCTTGTTACACTAATTCTTTTCAGATTTGAGTAACTTTTATGAATAAAGATCCGACACACCCCACCAGACCTACCTTCTCTCAGTATGTGAAAGAAGGCATGTGTGGGGGACGTCATTTCAGTGATCTTTGCCTTGTCCAAGTTTTGTCTAGACACAAATCAGAGCTTTGTACTTATCATAGAAGTCCTGCATTCACCTCTCAAGTAAAATAAATGAACATGAATTATTGTTTTTTTGTTGGTAAACCTAATCTGAATTGGCTCTGCTTTTTCTGTAATCTCTTGTTTGATACAGAGGGAAATTATGGCAGTAGAAAATGGGCGACATTCTCTCTTAGTAAATGTCCATTTTCTTACTCTTTTGTTTGCAGATGCTTGAAATTGCAAATAGTTTTGCGGTTGGCAACAACTAGAACTTACATGAAACAAATGTCACTCTTGCTTAGGTTGGCAAACTATAAGATTAGAAATCCAGGACACTTGAAACTCCTCACCATATATATAAGTTAATACTGACATACACAGCCAGGCCAATGTATTACAGAACGTAGATATAATTATCATACACTTGTAAGTGAAAAAAACTTAGAGCAAGAACTTTATTGGGTTATAAAGAAAACAAAAGGAATATTATTTGGAAAATCCATATCCAATATAAACAATCAAAAATTAGAAAGGAACAGTTTGGAAAATTAATAATCAATATAAACAATACAGCAAATAAACTAACTTTCTTTTCATTTGGAGCATTTGAGTATGATTGAAAATAAAAAAAAAATTGCATAAACGAAAATGAACTCATATTTATTCTTTAATTATATTTATATGAAGAATGGTGTGATATTAAGAACATATATCAGTCAGTTGGCAGTGAAGTCTTGGGACACGCAGTTACAAGGAGAAAACCATGGATATCAAATGATACTTGGGACACTATAAAAAGGTGACAAAGACAGAAATTGATTGTTGAAAGTTTTTGAGGAAATAATGAAAATTACAAGCCAGATCATGCTAAGAGTTTCAGTATTACTAGTGAGGTTAAAAGAAAAGCCAGGAATGACTGGAGAGAATATTTAGACAGTAAAGTAAAAGAGGCTGACAAAGCTATGAATTCAGGAAGCGGTTATGGTGTAAGAATCCCTCATAGAATTATTAATGAAATCTCAATTGGGGCAAAGAAGATGAAGCATATACCCATCAAAAAGAGAGATGGATCTGTTATAACAACAGAAGATGAAGAAAGACAAACTTTAGTGAAGTTATGAATAGGACATATGAAGGGAATAATTTGATTGATATACCTGAAGCTGATGAAGACCTTGATGTGGCCATGAATGAATTCAGTGTTTTTGAAGTCAAATCTATCCTCAAAACACTAAAGAGATGGAAAGCCCCTGCATACGATGGTTGGAATCCTATCAAATGAATTTCTTGTGAACAGTGGAGTACACCGAGGGAATGTGTCGTCACCTATGTTGTTTATCCTCCTCATGGATTTTGTGATGCACATATCAGTTGGGAATGCTGGAGAAGGATTGGACTGGATTGGTAACGGGAAGTTACCAGACCTAGAGTATGCTGATGATGCTGTTCTTATTAGCAAAAAGCTTCTGGACTTGCAAAGCTTGCTTACTAGAATGCATGAAATATCACAAGCGGTTGGGCTCAAGATAAATAGAAGAAAGATAAAAATGATGAGAACTAAATATACAATGGAAGAGGAAATACTGGAAAGAGAAAGTCTCTAATACAGGGTCTTTAGAATTGAAGTTTAATGAAAGATTTAAAAAAAGGAAATCAGACAATATTAAGTAAAGTTTGGAAATCAGATTGCCTAAAATTATATATAAAAATCAGATTATATATCATTTTAGTGAGATCAATGTTACTGTATGGGCATGAGTCATGGTATGATTATGAAACAATGTCCAAGAGATTTTGCAGGTTTGAGAACAAAGCCGTCATAAGAATATTTGAAGTTGAATGGTAGGACAGGATTAGAAATAACTCAAGTGCCATATGTGGAGGAGATCATGGTGAGGGATAGATGGTGATGGTTTGGGAATGGTCTTCGCACTCCCCAAGAGAGATTAGTTCACCAAACTTTCAACTGGACCCCACAAGGCACTAGAAAAGTCGGAAGACCCAACCCTACATGGCTGAGGACTATGAAGCATGAAGTAGAGGGTGGTGAAGGTATTGATTTAGAGGCTCAAGATAGAGACAACTGGCGAAATCTAACTGAGGCCCTTTACGTCAATAGGCATAGGAGGAGATGCTGATGATGATGTACTTTTGCTTTTCCCAATAGGTCCTCTCTTTCTAGCACCTGCCTATAAGATTCTTTACACTGAAAGTTAAGGTTCCATGCGCATTGTGAAATAGCTTCTACAAAAACCACATCCAATTTGTTCCACTCGTCAGTTCACTGGACATTAGTGAGTGAGAATACACGCTTAACATTAGCATTACGTTGAACTAAAATCAGGACAATAAGGGTGTCCCAGAAGGGTCAATGCGGGACGGAGGACAAAACGATCCAAATCTGGGATGCCTGGCAACCCTACTCTTGACATGCTTAAAGAAGTGCTCAGAAATATTCTTAATCATGTTATTAAAAAAGAAATTACCTATGACTTTTTTTGTTGTAGGGACCAGAAAGTGCCACTCCCTGAAATGGAATATAAAGGAATGAAGAGTCTTCAGTTCCTATACACTGTCATCCAACACCCCCCCCCCTCTCTCTCTCTCTCTCTCTCTCTCTCTCTCTCTCTCTCTCTCTCTCTCTCTCTCTCTCTCTCTCTCTCTCTCAAGTGATTGTACAACATTTTGAATTGGATGTCTGGCAACACTGGTAATGGTTACAGTGTAGAGACCTTGCTGTAATTACTCCCAATAACTTAAAGACTAAGTTCCCCACATCTGAATTAAAGGAAAAGCCTTTATTTGGGTTTCTATAATACCAAACCCTGAAAATTCCTGTGAGCTTAAAAACTTCCCTAGAGGTGAAGCCTACCTTATTGCATGGCCTATACTGGTGATGTAAACTACTTGATTGTGACGCCAAATCTAAGGACACAGTAATGGAGGGAAAGTGTGTAATGTGGTGAATTGTATTTACTATTCCTGTCATGAATTTGAGCAATGGTCAAGGTAGACCATCTAAACTAAACAATGGCTCTAAGGTTGTGGATTCTTATTTCTTGTAATATATATATACATACATACATATATATATATATATATATATATATATATATATATATATATATATATATATATATATATATATATATATATATATATATATATATATATATATATATAAATGCAGCCGTTTCTATTATTGTATACTGCTGAACAAAGGCCTCAGATGTGTCCTTATTCATGTTTGAGGTTTGGACAATTTTAATCAACCTTCTGGCTGGTGCAGATTGGTGATGGTGGGAGACTTTGGTCTGATCGCTCACAGTAAACCAACCTAGTATTGGTGTCCCAGACAAATTAAATTAGAATATAAATTTTTGGCAGATTTTGATCATAAAATTAAAGTATGCAACAAGAGATTTCAATTTTTATCCTTCATAAAACATCAAGATGAAAATTGCAGATAAAATTATTGGGATAAAATGATGGATTTTCAATATTTTGATCCATAATAATAATTGTTTTTATTCCAAAATAAAAGAGAAATGATAAAGGTGTTTTCCTTATAAGATTTGGCAAAAGAAGATGATTCTTCTGTTTCAGATTTTACCAGACAAGTTTAGCAAAATACCTTTTAATTCTAAATATTTTACAAATAAAAGATAGTTTATAACAATTTTCAACATATAATAAACTATTTATTAATATTTCAAGTTTATTGTGATTAAAGTTTGTTTTATATTGTAAAATTAAAAGTCAAAATGATAGTTATATATTAGGCAGTCCTTAGAACATGAGTTTCTAGTTTTTCTATTTTAATGTATTTATTTTCATATAAATTAAGTCATCTTGATGCATTAAGACTGTAAGCAAACTAGGATATTTTATTATTTCTAAATATGAAGTTTTTTGACAAATTGGCAAATATTTGCAAGATATCAAAGGCAATATCTCCATTGTTTACATTAGAAGTTGCCAGTTACCCTTTATGCTCTTATTATTGTTTAAGGTTATTTTAACTTTCGTCAGAGTCGTTATTTTCCCTTGAGGATTTATCAAAACACAAATTATTCAAAATTCTAATAAATATATTGCTTTTTAACAGTGTTTCTTGATCAAAATTAATCTTAGATAAAATCTAAGGTAATTTCACTCGAAATTTCATTGCGGTTTATTCATATATTCTTTTTCATTTTGGACCAGAGGTCTTGCTTAAAAATCAGCTAATTTTGATTTTACCAACTGATACTTGCAATGAACCTTCAATATATAGAACTTTAAAGATAAATGGAGAATTGTTGGTATAAAATATCTATTTTTACTAGTGTTTGGAAACTCATTTACTATATATTTTGTAAAAGTAATATTTAATAGACATAATTTGAAATTTTGTACAATAGTTATAAAAAACATTTCGCCATTTAAGTTGTTTTTAACTGTCAATAGGTGTCCATAGAATCTCTTTAGATCCCAAGCCTAAAGAGTATATAAATACTTAAAGAAATATATAAATATACCATAAAACCAATTATATTTATTATTAATATCGTAAAATATTTTCAAATTATTATTTAGATAGGATTTTCAATATGATATTTTGTATTTAGGCTTGTTGGCATATAGATTTGTTTTAGGTCTTGTGTCATGGCGTCTGCTTTTAGGGAAATTGTCTCCAAATAAGAAATATCTGGGGATTTCGAGGACAAGTTTTGAAAATTTATTTGAAGATTTAAGCTACATTTTATTGTTTATGGCTACAAAAATTCCCAGGGGAAATTACATAGCACATTATAACTAAAAGATATAATTAACACGTAGTTGAGACTTTGTTGAAGAATGCTAGGGGAAAATTGTCTCTTATTTTAGGGGAATTTTGATATATTTTTGGTTTGTTTAGGGATTACCTTTCATTAGCAATATGGCTGATGGAGTGGTGACACTAGACAAAATGTCTTCCTCAGTCAACAAGTTTTTTATATATTCTTGTGCATTTTCAGTGATTTTGCTATAAGTATTAGTGTTTTAAACTAAGTTATGTAACTTTATTGTTAAGTTAACCTATAGTTAGAGGTGACGCACTCAGAAATTATCTGTAAAATGTAGAATAAGAATGTCAAATGTGAACGGACTTACGAGAGCTCTGGTGTGCTTCATTCTGGGCCTACTTTAGTAAAGTCATTCATAATCCAGGCTTTTTTTAGTCCTCATGTTGTATAAAGGTCAAAATATGGTCTATTCAGGTAGAATTATAGTTTTAGTTTAATACGGGACAAAATTTGTATAGGAAAAAACATCTTTTCCTACACTAAATATCGGCAAATGAACCGTTCTCCCAACTGGCACAGGTGGTTTGGTTGGAAGGAAAACAGGAAACTCCCCATTATTTACCAGTGAAATAGTTATTATTCATTGAAAACAAACTATTAACAATAGGAATTTGTCCTGAAGGAAAATATAAATTTTGAGGTTTTGCACTATTGCCAGTACTCCACAAATTATGCCCTGTATGCATTATTCAAGGATCTTTGCATTCTATACGTAATCTTATCCTATGCTTTAACCGACTGTCTTTGCCATTGTTTTATTTGCAGTGACATCAATGGGATGTGTCCTGGCCTAAGGTACCTCCACCTAACCTGACTTAGGTCATAACCTCCCCCCAACCTTTGTCAGGTACAACATTTTAAAACAGAATACATCGTAGGCTGTGTCTAGGATGTATCATTTCTGCATTCTCCTCTTTAAAGTTCAAACGTTCTAGTTTTATTGGCCCATGACGCAGCTTTAAACTTGGTAGAGTTGTATAAACAACACCTCTGCAGCCTTTGTGGTGTGAGGGCCGATGTTTACAGAGATCGTAATGCTTCAAGTTGCAGCAGTTTTTAAGATAACTTGGGACCTTGATGTTATTGAAGAAGAGGTCAAGTCCAAAATAGCACTTCTTTACAGTCTGTATAGACAAGAAATACGGCAAATAAACAAGCCGAAGAAATCTCTTTTCTTAGGACTCCATAAATCTTTTTGTAAATTTCAAGTATAATCTTACACAAACACCTCTTGCAAATCCTCGTTTGTTCCGTAACTGAAATACAAACCACGCTATTTACATAGGTTAATTACTTCGGCGTAGTTGAATGACGAGCCATAAGAATTTTAACGAGGGTTTACTACCCCACCGCTAGTTAGCGGTGGGGTAGGGAGGGGTAGCTTGCACCCCTCCCCCTCACACACACAGTGAGTGCTTCACTTTGCTTTTGGCTCGGAGAGACGACAGACGTGTCTGCGCTCTCCTTCGTTTTGACTGCCATAATCTGTTTTGCTTTTTCTTCCAGAGTGTGTTTGAAGTTGGCCTCTATTCTTTCATCATGCGTACGTGCCCTGGACTACCCGGCCGCCCTTGTGGTACCTTTATGTCGGCCACGGACACCGATCCTCACTCCTTATGTCCTCATTGTAGGGGCCAATGGTGTGATAGGTCTAACGTATGTATTGAGTGTAGGGAGTGGTCTACCTCCCAGTGGGAGAGGTTTGCCCGGCGCCGTAAGAAGAAGGCTAAGAGGGATATTTCTCCTTCAGAGGTTTCTCTGAAGAGAGAAAGTTCCAAGGCTGCTTCTTCGGTAGCCCTTTCCTCCTCCGAAGCTCCCACTCGATCGGCCTCTCCTGGAAAGCGGGTGAGTGGTAGCGTAGACCATGTTTCTGTTCACCGATCCTGGGGTGAGGGAGAGGTAGTTGCCTCCCATAGCGAGGCAGCTGCTCCTCCTCCCCCGGAGGAGGATATTGTTGATCATTTACCTGTAAATAATTCTGATTTATTGCAGCTTTGGGCTTCCTTGGGGCTTCAGGGCTCGCCCTCCAGGGAAGCCCTGTTTGATATGATCAAACTTGGTGCAGCTGTCAAACAATCACCAACAACAGCAGGGATAGATCCTCTGTCTGTGGTTGACGTTGTTGTGACGGAGGCATCGAGTGTTTCTGTTCAAACACCCGTGCCTGTTGCTGTTCCTGTGGTAGCTGAAGGCTTAGGTTCCCCCTCCGAACATCCTTCGAGGGAGGAACTAAGTCCTACGGTCACTCCTGCAAGTGCTTCTCCCCCTCGGGGGAGTTCACTAACAGAGACTCCTCTGCGGAGGCCCTACGAAGGTCAGATTTCTGATCCAACGCCCCCTCGTGGGCATATAAGGCGGAAGGCTCGTCCTCCCCTTCGCCGTAGAGGTCTTCCTTTTCCTCACAAGGGAGTTAGGAGGCGCCTCTTCGGCTCGTCATCCTGCAGTCCTCTGTGGAGGAGACAACTCGCCGTTCACCTGTCCTGCCAGCTACCTCCGTAGACCTCCTCAGGGATCGTTCGCGATCCCCGTCGGAGGATGGTCGTCCTTCGGGACTCTGTATCCAGTCACCCTCCAGACATGCTGACCTGCCGTCACCCTTCAAGGATGCTGCGCTGTTCGTGCCGACTAATCCTGTCATTGCGCAGGCACCGGTCCCTTCGGGGCAAAAGGGTTTAGATCACAAAACTGCGCATGAAACCCTTGCGCGCCAGGCTATACCTGCGCGCCCTTCTGCTGTTGCTGCTGTTCCTGATTTAGCGCCACTGTGCTCACCTGCACGCGTGCGCGCAAATGTTCCAGTTACGCGCCAGGGTTCCCCTGCGCGCCCACAACCTTCGGCACGCCCGCGCCCATGAGCAGTTCCAGAGATAGCGCGCCCGCGCCCACCTGCGCACACGTGCTCGTCTGCACACAAACACGCAGCAGTTCCTGATCAACGGTCGGTCCAAGAGACACCTAAGTTAGCGCACAGGCGCTCACAAGTGTCTCTAGACTCCCAACACTCTTATACTACTGAGAGTGATGTGCGCCAACCTCGCGCAGTTCCTGTCATAGCGCACATGCGCTCGGCAACGCTCCAGCGCGCTTCTACATCCCAGCGCGCAGTCCAGGAGGTTCCTAAGCTAGCGCACGGGCGCTCTCAGGTTCCCCTGGACTCCCTTCCAGCTGCGCTCAATATTCCAACTGCGCGCAATGTTCCAGTATCGTGCAAGGTTCCAGCTGCACACCAAGTTCCAGTTGCGCGCGATGCGCGCCCAACCCAACAGCGCACACCCACGCGTTCGATTCCTGCTAAGCGCCCTGCGCGCCCATTGCAATTGCGCACACCTGTGCGCCCACATCATGATGCGCGCCATGCGCACCCACGATCTCCTGCGCGCCCTGCGCAACCTGTTCACCCGGCTATCTCGCGATCACCGAAGACAACTGCGCACCGCTTGCCTGCGCGCCAACGAGCAAACTCGCCCGCGCGCCATCATCAGGCTGCACAATCACGCCCGCGCCCTGTCTTGACAGACATGCGCCCATGCACTACTGCGCACTCACGCCCATCAGCAGCTTGTCAACTTCTGCCCTGTAAGCCAGCTCCTGCGCGCCACACGCCCTCTCCATCTCCTACACGCCCATACACCCGTGCCCTCTCCTGCGCCCCCTTAGCCTCGCACGCCCACGCCCACGCGTGTGCGCATGTGCGCGAGCGCGAATATCCTGCTGTGCGCAATTCATTCAAGCGCGACCCAGAACAGGTTCATCACGCGACCACCAGCGTGATCGGCGCCCCGATCACCAACGCGATCACGTTCGAGTGCCAACAGGGCTACAGGCAGAAAGGTCATCATCGCGTTCCCCTCCCCGCAGGTGCAGAACAGCGCGCTCGCCGGAGGAGGGGAGGTTTCCGGACAGGTCTAAGGACTCTTCTTTTTCTTCTATTGCAGTTTCTCAACAAGCGAACCCTCGTGTGTCGACTCCTCCAAGGGATCGAACGATCCCCTTCCCTTCAGAGGGAGTATTTGACAGTGCAACTGTCAGTCAGCAGCCCTGGTTTGGTGCCGTGGTCAGAGCCCTTATGCAGGCGATGAAGCCTGTGCTCTCTGACTTGGGCCACAAATCATTGGCAGCTTCCTCGCCCCTGAAGAGGAAAAGAGAAGTCCCCTCCGTGGTTACTTCTCCAAGGACTATCCTGTCTCCTCGCAAGTCCTTGCGTAAGGCTCCCTCCCCTCCTCAGACTTTCTCTCCCTCCCCTGCGGTTGAGTATTACCCATCCTCAGGAGAGTCGGAAGACCCGGTGCGTTCCCCCATCGCACCAATGGGGGAAACTCCGCCTCTTCTTGAGAAGTCTCGTACAGAGGTGGGGAAAGCCTTACATCCATCATTGCTGGAGTCCTGTATCCCTCCTAGGAGGGAACCGAAGGACTCAAAGACTATTCCAAAGTCTTCCGCAAGGACCAGACAAGATCCAGATAGACCTTCGGAGAACGTCCACGAGTCTCCCCAGGAAGAGCCTCTGGGGACGGGAGACTTCGCTGCCAGTCCGTCAGGAAGAGAGCACCAAGAGTCAGAACATGCGTTCTGGCAAGTTCTGACGACCCTCATGAGGAACCTCAATGGGATCCCAGACCCAGAGATTCCTCCTCATGAGGGAAAAGATCTACGGCACTCAGAAACCTTCTAGGGCCAGTGCAGCTTTACCCTGGTCACAGGGGATGAAGAGTGCCAGAGACAAGGTCGAGGGCCAGCTCTCGGAGCTTGCCTCCTCCAGCAGATCCAGCGCCGGTAACAAGCTCCTCCCTCCTCCTCGAGTACATCAGAGGAGGTACTTTGAGATCTTAGAGGAGACTTGTTTGGGTCTTCCAGTGCACCATTCTGTGGAAGAACTCACTGGGGGAGTCCCTCTAGAGAGACTCTCCAACCGGAAAGTGTCCTACTCTGCAGCTGAGATCATGAGCCAGGAGAAGGTTGTGAAGTGTGCCATGCAGGCGACTTCGTGGCTTGACATCTGGCTGGGGTCTCTGGGCATCCTGGTACATTCCGAGGATCTGTCCAAATAAAGTACCAGGAAGGCACTGGAGACATTCTTACTCTCAGGCACTCGAACCATTGAGTTTCTGGCCCACCAAGTCTCGAGCTTGTGGGCCTACACGATTCTCAAGCGTCGGGACGCAGTGGCTGAGAGGTTTCACCAGAAGGTCCCCAGTTCCGATGTTAGCAGGCTCAGACACTCTTCCGTTCTCGGTAAGAGCCCCTGACATCGAGGCCTTACAAACCCCCAGCAGCCCAGCAGCCCCGTCCAGCTAAGGACAAGAAGAAGACAACGGCAGCGAAGCAGAAGGTGTCTAAGCCCTTTCCTGCCAAGAGCAGAAGGAGCAAGTAGTCCTCCAGGGGAGGAGGCAAGAATCCTAGAGGAAACGGCCGAGGCCATAAACGCTAGGATTGGCAGTCCCCCTGCATGTCCACCAGTGGGGGGATGCCTACAAAGTTGCGCGACAAGGTGGCAGCAATTCGGGGCAGATACCTGGAAGATTTCCGTAATCAGTCAGGATTATCGCATCCCGTTCACCTCATGTCTACCTCCCCTGACAGCAGTCCAGTGTCGTTGAGCCCCCTTACCATGGGATCGGTAAAAGGACAGGCCCTCCGGGCAGAAGTCCAGACCATGTTGAAGAAGGACGCTCTCCAAGAGGTTGTAGACGGGTCCCCAGGCTTCTACAGTCGACTCTTTCTTGTGAGAAAGGCGTCTGGAGGCTGGAGACCAGTCATCGACCTCTCGATACTGAACGGGTTTGTCAAACAGACTCCGTTCAGTATGGAGACGGCAGACACGGTCAGGCTTGCAGTGAGACCACAAGATTTCATGTGTACACAGGACCTGAAGGACGCGTACTTCCAGATCCCAGTCCACCCATCTTCAAGGAAGTACTTAAGATTTTGCCTAGACAACAAGATCTACCAGTTCAAGGTGCTGTGCTTCGGTCTCTCCACAGCACCTCAAGTGTTCATCAAGGTGTTCACCCTGATTTCATCATGGGCCCACAGGATCGGCATCCGTCTCCTCCGTTATCTGGATGACTGGCTGATCTTAGCAGACTCGGAGGCAACCATTCTTCGCCACCGAGACAACCTTCTCGAACTTTGTCAAGATCTAGGGATCATGGTAAACCTCGAGAGGTCCTCCCTGTAGCCCTCTCAAAAACTGGTATATCTAGGCATGGTCATAGACACCAATCTCCATAAAGCTTTCCCATCAGACGACAGGATAGCAAGGCTGAGGAAGGTCGCGAGACCTTTCCTCACACGAGAAGAACTTCCAGCCCAAACGTGGTTATGTCTCCTCGGCCATCTCTCCTCCCTGGCCCGTCTAGTTCCCAACAGTCACCTCAGAATGAGATCTCTCCAGTGGCGACTCAAGTCTCGGTGGAATTAAGGACACGATTCCCCTGACTCCCTGATCCCTATGGGACAGCAGGAACGGACGGATCTCCAGTGGTGGGTGGCAGACGAGAACCTACGAAAGGGAGTGGATCTTCTCGTCCTCCCCCCAGACTTGATGTTGTTTTCGGGCGCATCAAAGAAAGGGTGGGGCCCCACATTCTGAACCACAGGACCTCAGGCCTGTGGTCAGAATCAGAAAAGTACCTTCACATAAACCTGCTAGAAATGAAGGCCGTGTTCCTGGCACTTCAGAAGTTCCACCAAGTCCTGGCGGGCCACTCTGTGGTAGTGATGAGCGACAACACCACAGTGGTGGCTTAAATCAACAAGCAGGGAGGTACCTTTTCAAAACAGCTGTCCCATCTTGCAGTAGAGATACTGAGATGGTCCGAAGACCACTCGATCAGACTAGCGGCTCGCTTCATTCCAGGCAAAAGGAATGTGCTCACCGACAGTCTGAGCAGAGCGTCTCAGATAGTGAGTACCGAGTGGTCTTTGGATCCTCAAGTAGCCAACAAAGTCCTGACTTTGTGGGGTTCCCCAACTGTGGACCTCTTCGCTACAGCGCTGAACTACAAGCTCCCGCTGTACTGCTCCCCAGTCCTGGATCCCAAGGCTCTCTGGCAAGATGCCTTCCAACAACGGTGGGACAACATCGATGTTTACGCCTTTCCCCCGTTTTGTCTGATGAGGAGAGTACTCACGAAGACCAGAATATCGGTCAATCTTTCAATGACCCTCATAGCTCTGCTATGGCATCACGCAGAATAGTTCCTGGACCTTCTGCAACTCCTTACGAAGCCTCCGAGAGAACTCCCTCCACGTCACGAACTACTCAAACAACCTTCTGCAACTCCTTACGAAGCCTCCGAGAGAACTCCCTTTACGTCACGAACTACTCAAACAACCACATGCCAACATCTTCCACAAAGCCGTAGCCTCGCTTCAACTTCACGCCTGGAGACTATCCAGCATCTCCTCAAAGAGAGAGGATTTTTGTAACAAGTTGCGAACAGGATGTCTGGACACCTGCGAAAGTCATCCGCAGGGGTCTACCAGGCGAAATGGCGAGTTTTCTGTGGTTGGTGTCGTGGAAGGGGTATCTCTCCACTCGATGTTACTATTCCAGCAATAGCGGAGTTCCTCGTGTATTTGCGGGAGAAAATGTATCTTTCAGTCTTGGCAGTGAAAGGCTATTGCTCAGCCTTAAGTGTGGCCTTCAGGCTCAAAGGAATGGACATTTCTTCCTCGCTGGAACTTTTTCTTCTCATACGAAGCTATGAACTTACCTGCCCTCAGTCGGAAGTGAGACCTCCTCCTTGGAGCGTGGTTCGAGTTCTCAGGTCTCTAAAGAGAACTCCCTACGAACCATTACGCCAGGCTTCAGATCGCCACCTTACCTGGAAGACAGTGTTCCTGCTAGCTTTGGCCTCGGCCAAGCGAGTCAGCAAACTACATGGTCTCTCATACGACATCGGCCATTCAAGGGGATGGGGGGAGGTAACGTTCAGGTTCGTCCCTGAGTTTGTTGCCAAGACTCAGAATCCGGGAGTGCCGGACCCTCGGTTCGACTCTTTCCAGGTTTCGAGTCTCCGTTCTGTAACAGATGACCCAGACCATCTCCTACTTTGCCCAGTAAGGAGTCTGAGGTTATATCTGAAGAGAACAGCTGCAGTTCGTCCCCGGGTTCAAGCCTTGTTCGTGAGCACTGGGAAAATAAAGAGAAGGGTCACCAGGAATACCATCTCAGCCTGGATTCGCAAGGTAATACACCTGGCCTTGAATCCTGACCCTTCTCTGTCACGTCGCCCTAGAGCGCATGATGTCAGGGGCATAGCTACGTCCCTGGCCTTCAAGAAGAATTATTCAGTGACGTAGGTCCTGCAAGCTGGGGTGTGGAAGTGTCAGACCACCTTCACAGCCCACTACCTGCAAGACGTGACCCACAGGAGGCTCGATACGTTTTATAGCGGCCCTGTGGTGGCAGCACAAGAGCTGGTCTAAACCTCAGGCTCCTTAATAGAAGGTTAAGGGCATTGTTACCCGGTTTTAGTCTGCATGAATGAAAAGATATGTCTGGCCCTTATTCTTTTCTTCATCCTCTCCTCCCTTGGAGAAAGCAGCATCCTGGGTTCTCTGCACAGCTGACCTCAAACCACTGCAGGTAAACCATGCTTCCTTGTGTTCCTAGTATTAAGTGTAATAGTGCCATGTCCCCATACCCTGACGAGGTGGTATTGGGAGAGTCCTAGCCTGGATTTTCATCTGAAGAACTCCAGGTCAAATTCCTAGGACGAGTCACTTTTCCCCTTCACACACACCTTACCTTGGCTGCAGCAGTTTCACAGCTACTAGCGAGGAGCAGGGACTCCCAATTGTCTGAGTACGTAGACACTCGAATATGGAGTCCCCGGGCAAGCCAAAGCCAGTATGGCAGGGACTTACCACCCTTCCTAAGGGTTGAGTCACCCTATGTAAATAGCGTGGTTTGTATTTTAGTTACGGAACAAATGAAAAATTCGTAGATAATTTGTATTTTTTCTAACTATACAAACCTTAGGTATTTACACATATTTGCCCGCAAGCCCTGTCCCCCGGGATAAGTCCTACCTCTAAGCAAAGTGAAGCTGTCACTGTGTGTGTGAGGGGGGAGGGGTAGCAAGCTACCACTCCCCCCCCCTGCTAACTAGCGGTGGGGTAGTGAACCCTCATTAAAATTCTTATGGCTCGTCATTCAGTTACGCCGAAGTAATTACCCACATAGCTAAGGTTTGTATAGTTAGGAAAAATACAAATTATCTACAAATTTGTCATATTGTGTGATGGTGTAGACGAGGAAATCAGGAACTTATCTGCAAATAAATATAATTCTCAATTATCCTTATGTACTTCTAATTAGCCGAGTTCGTAATTTCCATGAAGTTGTACCATTAGAAAATATTCCAGATATCAAAACTATATGACAGAGCAAGACAGAGTTGAAGCAATTTCAATTAAATATTTTCAACATTCAGTATTTTGAAATAAAGCTGCCTTCAATATAGACCCTAAATGATCAGAGTTTCTTTGTTCAGTGTTTGAATACTGAGTAGAATTGATTTGTATTTCTTTATGAAGACCAAAATGTTGCTTCTATGGTCATCATAAAATGTACTGCTGAAATCCAAACGGATATCAAGACGCGAACAGGAGAGAGTGCAGGGCTCTCTACAGTTTGCTTCTATAACAGATCCAGTGCTAAGAGCACAGCTAAAGGATGCAACAGGAGTCTGGAGGAAATACGCATCAAACGCGCGAAGAGATCTAATAAGACCTCTACCGACTCGACTGCGAACGCTTCTCAAGCCGTGGTCCAATGCCAAGCAACTGAAGAAATCAATACTTCTTCAACCTCCTTCCCCGTCAGTAACTATCCACACAGACGCTTCAAAGGAAGACTGGGGAGGTCACTCTCATCAGAAGAGAGCTCAAGGAGCTTGGTCCAATCTTTTCAAGTCATTTAAAATCAACTTTCTAGAAGCCATGGCAGTACTTCTGACTTTAAAGAAAGTATCTCCTCACAACTCGATCCACATAAGACTGGTTCTAGATAGCGAGGTGATAGTGAGATGCCTGAATCGACAAGGGTTGAGGTCACCTCAAATCAACCAAGTGATGTTGGCCATTTTTTGTTTGCCAGAAAGGAAGAAATGGCACCTGTCAGCAGTTCACATTCAAGGGTTCCGCAATGTGACAGCGGACGCTCTATCCAGGTTTACACCAATAGAGTCAGAATGGTAACTAGATGCAGGATCGTTCTCCTTCATCTCGAGTCAAGTCCCGGAGCTGCAGATAGACCTCTTTGCGACGAAAGACAACAAGAAAATAGATCGTTATGTGTCCCCATACGAGGATCCGCTAGCGGAGGCTGTGGACGTTATGTCCCTAGACTGGAATAGATGGTCCAGTATTTATCTGTTCCCTCCGCACAACCTCCTTTTGAAGGTCCTTGACAAACTGAGATCCTTCAAAGGGAAGGCGGCAATAGTGGCCCACAAGTGGCCAAATAGCGTGTGGTTCCCTCTGGCATTGGAACTACGACTAAAATTTGTTCCGCTACCGGATCCATCCCTGTCTCCACGAGTACAGAAGTCGACTGTCTTCGCTTCATCACTGAAAACCAGGAACCTACATCTCATGATTTTCTCTCCTTAGTGAGGAGGAAAGGGTGAGCAGACGACACAATACTATTGTTAACTGAATCTATTTCCAGACCCGACGTTTCTTACCAAGAACAAGCTACCCACCATCAGGTGGGTTCCCTAGAGAATCTGCCCTCTGAAGGAAGATGTATCTCTATGTCCAGTGGGGTGCCTAAAGGTCTATCTTCATAGAACTTCAGACTTTATGGGAGGACAGCTGTTCAGAGGAGAAACTGCGGGCTCAAAGTTATCTACAGTATAACTAAGGGTGAAACTCACCTGTGTTATTCGCAAAACGGGTCCTGACAGTACCCCCGCTAGTCATGATCCGAGAGGAGTTGCTTCTTCCATAAAGTTTCTTATTTATATGGACACCAGCTGGTGGTCATCCAAGGTGTTCTTTATGCACTATGCGAAGCAAGTGGAGCAACTCAAGTAGTCTGTGGTAGCAGCAGGTAGAATCCTTTAACCTTCTGTTTTAAATCTGCGAGGAACAGTGTGATTAATTTGGGACGATTAATTAAGAGGGTGGGTGTGTAGTCACTGTATGTACTATACACTGAGCGATAGGTCACAAAAGTGCCCTTACGAACTGTTCCATTGACGTTGGTGAACTATAGCATAATACGGACACTTGTGCCAAGCGTTTCTTACGCTAGTGTAATTAAACAGTATACAGACTAGCATTATTATTAATTCAATTGAAGTGGCAAATCTGTTTCATGGTAGATGAAACAATATTTTCTGTTGACTGTTTTCTTTGTGCTTTAATGGATATCATCCACTTTCTATAGATTTTATAAAGGTTGATCTGATATGCACGTTTATTAAATTTTAATAAACTAGTTCATAGTGAACCCTGCGTTTTATTCGCCCACACTCCTTTTATTAGAAATGTACTGAGCATTAAGATTAAAATATGGATATTTTTATCATGGTATGTCTTTTAAGATTGTTCCCTGATTCTAGCAAAAGTCCACTCTCTTTAACCCTTCTTTAGGAAGGGTTGACGTGGTACCCTAACGGGATAGTGGCAGAGATGCAAAATTTGTTCCTATTAAGAGTAGTCACATTGGGGAAGGGTCACAAATTCATTCTGACTTTGGCGACTCTTATACAAACTTTGCTTTATAATGTATAGGGCGAGACCACTATACAAGCTTGTCTTTTTGTCATCCATAAGTTATTATGTACTCCTCGAGACTTTTCCAGAATCTAGTATGACTCATCCCTGTAGGGGGCAGGAAGCACTAACATAGTTCATACTTAGATGAAATGATGTATGACGGTAACATCATAGGTCTCTAGGTCTTGACGGACCAGGAAAATACTTTCTTGAGAGTACGGCACTGATTGGGAATCCACAGATACAGTAATGCTCTGGTAAACTCCATGAGGACGACATAGCCTGAGCCAAAAAAACGGTATTTTTGGGTGAGGTAGCCATGTCGTCCTGATGGACATGCCCTTCCTTTTATTGTAAAAGGGCTTTTTTGACCCCTCCCTATAATACAGTATCTGTAGCACCTCGTATATCGCTACAAGGAGTAAAGAGGGCGCTACCACCTTCATCAGATACACACTGGAAACGGCATAGGAGAGATGCCCTATGAACGGCTCTCTTTTCATTCTCGTTTCGGATTCTTGTCACTATAACCCCCTCGAAGCGTTAATACTGTTCGGGGTGAA
>NC_090749.1:87255105-87275105 GCF_036898095.1 Palaemon carinicauda | reverse complement strand
CTGGTAGGCGAGAATGACCATGAATGGGAGGTAAATCAGTTGTTGTTTGCGGATGATACTGTACTGGCAGCAAACACAGAAGAGAAGCTTGACCGACTAGTGACAGAATTTGGAAGGGTGTGTGAGAGAAGGAAGTTGAGAGTTAATATGGGTAAGAGTAAGGTTATTAGATGTACGAGAAGGGAAGGTGGTGCAAGGTTGAATGTCATGTTGAATGGAGAGTTACTAGAGGAGGTGGATCAGTTTAAGTACTTGGGGTCTGTTGTTGCAGCAAATGGTGGAGTGGAAGCAGATGTACGTCAGAGAGTGAATGAAGGTTGCAAAGTGTTGGGGGCAGTTAAGGGAGTAGTAAAAAATAGAGGGCTGGGCATGAATGTAAAGAGAGTTCTATATGAGAAAGTGATTGTACCAACTGTGATGTATGGATCGGAGTTGTGGGGAATGAAAGTGATGGAGAGACAGAAATTGAATGTGTTTGATATGAAGTGTCTAAGGAGTATGGCTGGTGTATCTCGAGTAGATAGGGTTAAGAACGAAGTTGTGAGGGAGAGAACGGGTGTAAGAAATGAGTTAGCGGCTAGAGTGGATATGAATGTGTTGAGGTGGTTTGGCCATGTTGAGAGAATGGAAAATGGTTGTCTGCTAAAGAAGGTGATAAATGCAAGAGTTGATGGGAGAAGTACAAGAGGAAGGCCAAGGTTTGGGTGGATGGATGGTGTGAAGAAAGCTCTGGGTGATAGGAGGATAGATGTGAGAGAGGCAAGAGAACGTGCTAGAAATAGGAATGAATGGCGAGCGATTGTGATGCAGTTCCAGTAGGCCCTGCTGCTTCCTCTGGTGCCTTAGATGACCGCGGAGGTAGCAGCAGTAGGGGATTCAGCATTATGAAGCTTCATCTGTGGTGGATAATGTGGGAGGTTGGGCTGTGGCACCCTAGCAGTACCAGCTGAACTCGGTCGAGTTCCTGGTTAGGCTGAAGGAACGTAGAGAGTAGAGGTCCCCTTTTTGTTTTGTTTCATTGTTGATGTCGGCTACTCCCCAAAATTGGGGGAAGTGCCTTTGGTATATGTATGATGATGTATGCATATATATATATATATATATATATATATATATATATATATATATATATATATATGTGTGTGTGTGTGTGTCTGTGTGTGTGTCTGTGTGTTTGAGATCTAAAAATTTCAAGTATTTAAGAGCAACAGTTGCAGAGGATGGTGATCTGGGGGCAGAGATATACCACAGAATACAAGCAAGATGGAAGTATTGGAAAAAAGTGTGTGGAGTACTATGCGACAAGAAATTATAGGTTAAGTTGAAAGGTAAAGCACTCACGACAGTTGTGAGACCGGCAATGATGTATGGAGCAGAGACATGCGCAATAAAGAAGACAGAAGAGAAGAAGCTGGATGTGGCAGAAATGAGAATGTTGAGATGGATGTGTGGGGTGACGAAAAGAGATAAGATATGGAATGAGGTAATTAGGGGTACCACTATCAGATAAGATCCAAGAAAGTAGTCTGAGGGGGTATGGTCATGTCATGCGAAGAGATGAACAGTATAATGGGAGGAGAGTTATGGGTATGGAGGTACAGCGAACGAGAAGAAGAGGGAGACCATAGCGAAGGTGGATGGACTGTATCAAGAATGACTTCTATCAAAGGGATTAACCAGTGATGAAGTGTAGGAGAGTGTAAGATGGAGAGTGCTGGCCAGAAACAACGACCTCATATAAAAGTGAGAAAAGATGCAGACAAAGAAAAAGAAGACTGTGTGTTTGTGTTTTTATGCATATATATATATATATATATATATATATATATATATATATATATATATATATATATATATATATATACATATATATGTGTATATATATATATATATATATATATATATATACATATACATATATATATATATATATATATATATATATATATATATGTATAATATATATATATATATATATATATATATATATATATATATATATATTTATATTTATATATACATATATATATATATATATATATATATATATATATATTTATACATATATAAATATATATATATATATATATATATATATATATATATATATATATATATATATATATATATATATATATATATATATATATAGGCTAGTAATGAGCCTTATGATTGAGAAGGCAGCGCTGTTAGACCTAACAGCATACATATTGCAACAGTCTGTGAAGATCTGAAAGCAAATGATGGTCAGAGTTGAGAAAAAAAATTCTGTATCATGCATGAATAACAAAATTCTGGCCAGGAATATAAAGAAAATAACGGACTGCAGCTGATGAAGCTACAGGAGAACAATACTCAAACATTGCAGAATAAAAGAACTTTAAAAATTCTTCAGAATAGATTGATTACCGGAAATCTTAAAAGATTTTCTCTATCAGCCCTTTTTTGGTGCAATTAAAGAATCATGTCAAAAGTTTTTCTCAAAGGTAAATTAGCAATAAAAACTCACATAATTTTAATAGAGGTCGTATATCGTTAAAGAACATTAGCAATGCAGATATCAGGATGAGGATCATCTGTCTACCTACACTCATATTTTTATCTTTTTTTAAGATCCAACTTCATACCCCATAATTTGCTCCATGCACTAATTTTGGCTAGATCTGTATTAAGGAATTCAACACCCACAGATCTACATTTATGTGATAGAACTGTCGTAAAGAGAGTAGCATTATCTGCATTTCTAACGAGAGTGTTTTCTAAGCCAAACCTTATATCATGGTGACCATCAACGACAACTCTTTGTAATCTATTACATAATAATTCAATAATAATTCATAGAAAGGACCCACCTAAGCCAAAATGTGAAAGGGAGCACTAAAATCCAGACCAATCATACGAACTTTCTAACCACGATCAAGGAATTTCTGTACAGCATTGGAAATTGTAAGAAGGGCATCCCATACTCCAAGGATTTATAAAAGCAGAATTGAAAACTAGGGAATAGTTACTTTCAACAAAGTTATCTAGATGTTTTGTCATGACACGTTTAAAAACTTTAGATGATATGGAACTTATGGAAAAATTGGGCTGTAATCAATAGGGCTATACTGTAGCTACCACAAACACGTTAACCTGGTAGTACAATTACCAATTCTACAACAAATGCAAAACAGACACTTCAGGAGCAAAGATCTTAGCAGTTTTTGTAAAAAGCAAAGGAAAAATACCGTCTGGGTATCCACTTCCTTATGTTTCAACGTCCATCAAGACTGCTTCCATTTTAAGAGACTGAAAAGCTAAACTTGTTAGTTTAACATTAGTAGAAAAGAAGTGAACAAGAATGTGTTTCTCATTACTCTGCCTACTGTCAAACACGTCAGCTAAAAGGGTGGCCTTTTCCTTTGGACAGTAAGTGATTGAGTCATCTGGCTTAAGTAATGGCAGAACTGTATTATGTGTACATCAAAGAGTGCACACTTAAAGGTAGCGAACCACCGATATTCCTGGGTTTCACTATAAAGGGTTTCTCTTTTGATTATCCTGTCTTAATTTTCAGTTGAAGCATAAACTCTGGGAAAGACCTTTTAGATAAATATAGCTATTCTGAGAAAAACCTGATCTGTTATCCTTCTAAGGATGATAAGCCTCCTGTTTCTCCAAATAAGCACGTCTACAATCATCTATGAACCCGAGTTTGTCTTTCAGTCAGTATTTAAACACATGAGAAAGAATATGCCCATCAATTATGTTAACCAGATTTTCATTGAAAAGAACAACACTCTCAACACTTTATGCAATTACCGCCAATTCAAATGCAAAAGATCACTCAAAATTCCATTATAGTCAGCTTAATATTTTAAATATACAACACGTTACATAAGTATGGCACATCAGGGACAGTCTGCTCAATCTTATTTACAAACAAAAGCAAGGCCGATCAGATGTCCCATCTGGAGGAACAGCCATACTTGTTATAACAGCAGGGGAGTTACTGTATATTGGGTCCAAGAAGTTAGCAGACCTGTGAGTAGCTTCCCTTAAGATTTTCCTGATTCAGAGGAAATTTCCAAAGCTCATGCATCCCTATAGACCACCACCTCCGCAGCAGAGGCCAAAGTCCAAAGCTCATGCATCCCTATAGACCATCTCCTCCACAGCAGAGGCCAAAGTCCAATACTCATGCGTCCCTATAGACCACCTCCTCGCCAGCAGAGGCCAAATTCCAAAGCTCATGCGTTCCTATAGACCACCTCCTCCGCAGCAGAGGCCAAAGTCCAAACCTCATGCGTTCCTATAGACCATCTCCTCCACAGCAGAGGCCAAAGTCCAATGCTCACGCGTCCCTATAGACCACCTCCTCGCCAGCAGAGGCCAAATTCCAAAGCTCATGCGTTCCTATAGACCACCTCCTCCACAGCAGAGGCCAAATTACAAAGCTCATGCGTTCCTATAGACCACCTCCTCCGCAGCAGAGGCCAAAGTCTAAACCTCATGCGTTCCTATAGACCATCTCCTCCACAGCAGAGGCCAAAGTCCAATGCTCATGCGTCCCTATAGACCACCTCCTCGCCAGCAGAGGCCAAATTACAAAGCTCATGCGTCCCTATAGACCACCTCCTCGCCAGCAGAGGCCAAATTCCAAAGCTCATGCGTTCCTATAGACCACCTCCTCCACAGCAGAGGCCAAAGTCCAAAGCTCATGCGTTCCTATAGACCATCTCCTCCGCAGCAGAGGCCAAAGTCCAATGCTCATGCGTCCCTATAGACCACGTCCTCCGCAGCAGAGGCCAAATTCCAAAGCTCATGCGTTCCTATAGACCATCTCCTCCGCAGCAGAGGCCAAAGTCCAATGCTCATGCGTCCCTATAGACCACCTCCTCCACAGCAGAGGCCAAAGTCCAAAGCTCATGCGTTCCTATAGACCACCTCCTCCGCAGCAGAGGCCAAAGTCCAATGCTCATGCGTCCCTATAGACCACCTCCTCCGCAGCAGAGGCCAAATTCCAAAGCTCATGCGTCCCTATAGACCACCTCCTCGCCAGCTGAGGCCAAAGTCCAAAGCTCATGCGTCCCTATACACCACCTCCTCCCCAGCTGAGGCCAAAGTCCAAAGCTCATGCGTCCCTATACACCACCACCACCTCGGCAGCAGAGGCCAAAGTCCAAAGCTCATGCATCCCTATACAGCTCCTTCTCCGCAGCAGAGGCTAAAGTCCAATGCTCATGCCTCCCTATAGACCACCTCCTCGCCAGCAGAGGCCAAATTCCAAAGCTCATGCGTTCCTATAGACCACCTCCTCCGCAGCAGAGGCCAAAGTCCAAAGCTCATGCGTTCCTATAGACCATCTCCTCCGCAGCAGAGGCCAAAGTCCAATGCTCATGCGTCCCTATAGACCACCTCCTCCGCAGCAGAGGCCAAATTCCAAAGCTCATGCGTCCCTATACACCACCTCCTCCCCAGCTGTGGCCAAAGTCCAAAGCTCATGCGTCCCTATACACCACCTCCTCCCCAGCTGAGGCCAAAGTCCAAAGCTCATGCGTCCCTATACACCACCTCCTCCGCAGCAGAGGCCAAAGTCCAAAGCTCATGCATCCCTATACAGCTCCTTCTCCGCAGCAGAGGCTAAAGTCCAAAGTTCATGCGTCCCTATAGACCACCTCCTCGCCAGCAGAGGCCAAATTACAAAGCTCATGCGTCCCTATAGACCACCTCCTCCGCAGCAGAGGCCAAAGTCCAAAGCTCATGCGTTCCTATAGACCACCTCCTCCGCAGCAGAGGCCAAAGTCCAAAGCTCATGCGTCCCTATAGACCACCTCCTCCGCAGCAGAGGCCAAAGTCCAAAGTTCATGCGTCCCTATAGACCACCTCCTCGCCAGCAGAGGCCAAATTACAAAGCTCATGCGTCCCTATAGACCACCTCCTCGCCAGCAGAGGCCAAATTCCAAAGCTCATGCGTCCCTATAGACCACCTCCTCTGCAGCAGAGGCCAAAGTCCAAAGTTCATGCGTCCCTATAGACCACCTCCTCGCCAGCAGAGGCCAAATTCCAAAGCTCATGCGTCCCTATAGACCACCTCCTCCGCAGCAGAGGCCAAAGTCCAAAGCTCATGCATCCATATAAACGCCAAAGTCCAAAGCTCTTGCGTCCCTATACACCACCTCCTCCGGAGCAGAGGCCAAAGTCCAAAGCTCATGCATCCCTATAGTCCCCCTCCTCGGCAGCAGAGGCCAAAGTCCAAAGCTCATGTGTCCCTATAAACCACCTCCTCCGCAGCAAAAGCCATAGTCCAAAGCTCATGCATCCATCTAGACCACCTCCTCCGCAGGAGAGGCCAAAGTCCAAAGCTCATGCATTCCTATAGACCACCTCCTCCGCAGCAGAGGCCAAAGTCTAAAGCTCATGCATCCCTATAGACCCCCTATGGACCACTTCCTCCGCAGCAGAGGCCAAAGTCTAAAGCTCATGTATCCCTATAGACCCCCTATGGACCACCTCCTCCGCAGCATAGGCCAAATTCCAAAGCTCATGTGTCCCTATAGACCACCTTCTCCGCAGAAGAAACAACACCAACAGCTGAAACTGCGATGATTAGGAAGCAGCTACGTCGGCAACAAGTAAGGTGTCCATAAAGCCCTTTCCAGCCAAAGCTTTATGATATTTTATCCCTACTGCTTGTGATTTCATTTTTTTTAAAAAAGACAGCAAGTATCTTTGGATATAGAATTCACTCTACCATAGCATTATGGACTTATAGGGAGATTTTTTTTTTTTTTGAAACCCACAGGCGAGTAGAACTAAAGACAAAGTAGGACTCTGTCACCCTGCCATAGAAAGATTAGAGTTCATTCTAACTCTGCTATATTTAACCCTGCAGAGTTTAGGATTTTTTTTTAATTTGAATCGAAATAAACTTATTTCTGCCATTATTGCCGACAAGTATGGTTATAAAAACTCGGCTGTTTGATGACAATTCTATCCCTAATAAAAAGGACACAAATACCTTTACTCATCGAATTTACTCTATCAAGGGATAACATAAACTTGGTGAAATTCCTTTCATGATAAGTACTTACATGCTGATTAGGAATAAATATATACATTATAGTAAAGAAATATAAAAAGAAAAACGCAATTTTCTTACCCCGAGATGTTTATAGACAAATCGAATGTCTGGGTTTTTGCTTTCTTTAAAGAAACTCAGCATTAGACCACGATTCGACCCTTGATCGATGCCCCA
Source organism: Palaemon carinicauda (assembly GCF_036898095.1). Taxonomy (NCBI): domain Eukaryota; kingdom Metazoa; phylum Arthropoda; class Malacostraca; order Decapoda; family Palaemonidae; genus Palaemon; species Palaemon carinicauda. The sequence goes on along the minus strand of NC_090749.1, from coordinate 87,267,865 downwards.
TGCCCAGTTAACCTGTTTAACCAGGTCACTGAATGAATTTATTGGAAGTGTTTTCCCTTCTACGGTCAGGAGAGCAACGAGGGATGACTTGAAAGCAGTTGTCATCAAGAGGGAGAAGATGAGCCACCAGCACACCAGCATCTACGGGAGAAAGTCATGTTTCAAATGGGGTTTTTATATTGGATGTTAGTTTTAGAACATTATCGTTATAAAGATTCAGTTTGAGGAGCACTTATGTAGAGTGATATTTGGTTGGAACCTGAAGTGAACTTTGATATTAAATTTTTCCTGAATGAAGTTCGCACTATAAAGTTATTCGCTTACTCGTGCACTAATATTAAGTTTCATTTTCAGACTTATAATTCTATAAAGATACAGTATTTCCTCCTATATCAAACAAAATACTGAAATACATTTATCAGTTTTTATCAATATTTTTTAGGTAAGGGGAAATAAAGAACGTAACTGTTAACACGATGGTTAGTAGTTCTAAAGACTACTTGGTGTCAAATACATCAGCTTAAAGGGTTATCTTTTCCTATGGACAGTGAGTGATATTTATCTTGTTTTGATAACATGATATAGGCAAAATCTTAAGGACAATAAAATGATATTTACATAAAAAGCTATTTCTTTAGTGTCTTTTAAAAATTATAGCATGAACTCACTATAGAAGATTCGAGAAACCACATGAGAGATATAGTATTAAAAAAAAAAAAGACTATTCATGTATCAAACATGCTCTTAAGCAAACCCATAACTTCTTTGGCACCTATCTTTGATATTTGAATTTTAGATTATAATTGGAGGAGACAATGTAGGCATATTTTCACCGCTTATTTAGGTATTTCAGTCTACGTTTAAAAACACTAATTATATACATTTGAAAGTCCGAAAATGCCATCAAAAGTGGATTTCTATATTCTACGTATTGCTGCGCATATCTTAAAAGGAAAATTCGGTCAGTGTGTCATTTTCTAGGAGCAAGGTACTTTTTATGTTATCAAGATTATGATTATCAAAGTCATTATTATTATTATTATTATTATTATTATTATTATTATTATTATTATTATTATTATTATTATTGTTGTTGTTATTAATAAAATCATATTATCATTGTCACTAGAATTGATAAAATTATATTATTAAAAATATTAACAGCGAAAGATACATCATTGGTAACCTGGCTAGTAATATTAGTTGGCTGGCGAACTGGATTCCCTAGAAGCATTGATAAACCATAGAATATTTCCTGATTCAACGAATATACTTTGTTGCTAGAGAAGGAGGACCTCCATTTTTGAAGTATGCGAGCAGATGCTCCCCATATCAAAATGCTCAATATCACGAGAATCCAAACGATCCCTGGAAGAATTAGATTTATTCTCATTAAATTTATATAAAAAGTAGGGAGACATCCATAAAGCTAAATAATATTATATTTTCTTATAAATGATCAATAATTCAAGAGAACCAGGATATTACAATAGTAAGAGACATATCTGCCCTTATTCTCGAAAAAAAAAAGAATTTTATTCCAAGTATCACACATTCAAAATAATATAAAATTGTACATATATGTAGGCCTATATTTATATATTTGAATATATGTATATATATATATATATATATATATATATATATATATATATATATATATATATATATATATATATATATATATATATATATATATATATATATATATATTTGGGCTCAGGCCATGTCGTCCTGATGGAAGTTCCTATTAGGTAGCTTTCTAGGGTATATTTGACTACAGTGATATTCCCAGAGAATTTTACCGTAAGGTATCCAGAATTCTAACTCCTGGAGCGAATATCCCTAAATAATCTCACAGGGATATCGCATAATATCAGAGGACGTATTCTAGACACGGTACATAGCTATCTTCGCCCCGAACAGTATTAATGCTTCGAGGGGGAATAGTGACAAGAATCTGAAACGAGAATGAAAAGAGAGCCGCTCATAAGGCATCTCTCCTATTCCGTTTCCAGTGTGTATCTGATGAAGGCGGTAGCGCCCTCTTTATTCCTTTTCGTGTAGCTCTACTACTCGGTGTTTTCCCTTGTGTTCTCTCGTTATTTTGGATTTAATTCAACATTTTGATGACTTCTCCGGCCTCTTCTGCCTCTAGGAAGTTGAGTATTATTTTTACTATGTATAAATGTAAGCTCTTGTCGTTATGAATTAAATCAAAAGTGATTTTAACATAAACAAGAGCTGTTGCCTACCGGAGGCATCCTGGATGCTGTCGCTCGCTCTTATGGGTCAGTTAGTTAGCTAGAGCGACGTTCCCGGTTTGTTACGCTTTAATAATTTTGCTATTTAGCTACTCTAGAAATGCTTATATTGTTCAGTCAGTGTTAGCTCGGTGATTTTGACACAGGTCGAGGTTCCGATCCTGCCTTTCACGAGGCTTCGTAGCCTAGACGTCTGGCACTAGTACTTTCATGCATGGTATAAGTTTTTCCGAGTGTTATTTTATTGAAGCTATAGGCAAATATTTTATACATGTAAGATATTGTTGAATGTTTTTTCCAAGATTGTATACGAGAGAGTTTCGGTGATTTAGGTAATCGATTCTCATCTTACCTAGTCTAGTATTCTAGGTACAGTAGTATACTTTCGCACATCCCCGATTGTTCTTTTTCTCCTCTGGAGGCTAAGTTCAATCCCTCTCTCCCTTTGTAAGCCTTCGGCTTAATCCTAGTGGTTCTATGGTTCTATCTGTATAATAATTCAGGTATAACTATTCTAGGATATGTCTGTCCTTACCTGAGAACCAGAGTGACTGGTTTTTTGGGTTAGGGCAGAACATCAGAGTTTCTAGTCTGTGGTCTGCTTCTTCCTAGCATAGAGAAAGAGTCTCCTTTGCTAGGTTAGGGGCGGACACAGGAAGCTTTGCTTCCCTAGTCCATGTTGGAAGGATGATTCCTTCCTCTAGTGGTCTAGCAGACTGTCCTGTGTTGTTTTTCTTGGGCTGGAGAATGAGTTTTCTCTGTTGCCCGGCGAAATAACTTCACCTAACTTTGTTCTGGTTGGGAGGAGGTTAGCAAGTATTGCCAATCTTCCTCCCTAATAGACAACTCTTGGTTAGGATGAGCTTCCCTAACGGCTGAGTATGTCTCCTGCTAGAACGAAGTCTATAGGACCCTTATCCCTTCCCCACCTTTCTTTCTTTTATTTTCTTTTAGCCGCAGTCCTACTTCCGTACTTAGTATAGGTTAGGATGGAGCACTACGTGTCGGCTGGCAGAGACCCTTTATTCTTTGCAGAGTGAACCCCAGACTCCCTTGGTCTCTCTTCCATGTCCGTCGGTAGAGCCCGGCAGACTATGGATTCTTTGGAAGCCTGAATGTTACATTCTCCCCTTCCATAAGTTCACTTTTTCTGGATGGAAGGTCGTATGGCAATGCCGCCTTATAACCTTACATCCATACTGTTTCTCTGTCTATTGTGTTGCACCCCTGACCCGGCTGCCGGCTTAACAGCCGACAGCCAGGCAGGTGGAGGTTCTCTGGTTCTTGGCTACTGTCAGCAGGCACGGGTTTTATAACCTTTGCCTGCCAGCAGGGGAAACACAGTCCGAATCTGCTGGCTACTACGATAGCGGCCGGCAGCCGGGTTTTAGTGTTTTCAGCCGTCGGCTGGCAATGATTGCCGGCCGGCACACAGTCAGGAATCAGTGGGCTGCTGCCTATTAGTTAAAGATAGTATATCTTTGATCTATAAAGGGGTAGTTGCCGGCCGGCACAATAACATGCGATGTACAGTAGTTGCTATATTTGTGGTGTAGTACACACTGCATTAGTAGAAACTGCTGTACAGAGTTTGTGATAACACTGAAGTTCTTCATCATACCTAATGTTATCTTGTACAGCCTTTTGTTGAGACCGTACTTTATATAGAAAGTGAGTTTTTTCTGTATTCTTTCAATCCCGTATATTAAAACTACACATCAAATTTCCGTTTAGGAAATTACATAAGGTATTCTAGTATAGAATTAACCTTAGTTTTAATATTTTGGGAGGTTACAGCAATTGACTGAACAGGAAATACAAGTATGTGTCTTTCCTTCTTTCTTTTATAGCTTTTCTATATAAGCTAAATGTTTCAATATAAGTGAAAAGCCTTCACTTGATACTCATGGATTTTTCTTCTCTTTACAGGAGGACCATCCGAAGTGCGGGAGTGTGTTCTGTAATCTCCGCAGTAAGAACTTCTGTGGACATCAATATTGCAGGAGGTACGCAGCATGCACAGCCTCCAGAGGTGTTCTCCGCTATTGGGACCCTCAGGTTTGTACAGTTTGTTCTAACCTGATTACCGAGGCTTTTGACGACCCTAAGTCAACGGAGTCAAGGGATGCTGCCAGGGAAACGTTACGATCCTGGGTGAGGGGTTTTCAGAAAAAAACCTCAGGTCCCTACCTTCCAAATGAGAAGATGAGGGCCTACCTTTTCCCTAAAGCATCGGCTGATGCAATCATCCCCCAGCCTCAGGTGGAGATACCAATTGCCCTGAATCCGGTAGATTCTGAAGTCTCAGCCGCCCTTCAAGACATCCAAGTGGACGATAGGATGTCGGAGGTGTCGGATTCTACTGAGAAGGACCTTCTAGGAGAAGGTTAGGAGGAGGAGCTGTTTCAGACTCCTCAAGTAGAAGAGCAAGAAATCGACGAAGTGTCGTTTACGTCGGTTCCGGACCCAGAACCAGTTCCTTCTACATCGTCTGCTATCCGAGATGAACTGGGAAGAACTCTTTCTTCCATTGTTGAGATGATCCAATAAATCCAAAGGAAGAATGATGAGAAGGAAGCTGCAATGAAACTGGAGTTACATAGACTTGCAGCATCACGTGGGCCCCAGAAGCGGCTCACCGTGAAGGATCTTCCCTTGTGCTCGAATACCAATCCTTGGAGGTATGCCGAACACATGCCAATGACAACTGGGGAGATCGTGATCTCAGAAAAGTTGGGAGCAATTCCCCTGGAAGAAGTGGAATTTTGGCCCAACAAAGATTTTTATCCGGACTGCTATGCCCGTCTTAGGAAGGAACCGGAGGTCATAGTTTTTTGCCATAGTAAAGCTCAGACGTTACTAACGAGCTCGATGAAAGATAGGGGCTTCACTAACTCAAAGGTGCCCGCCTTGAGTAAGAAGCTTCCCTCCTTTGTGGTCTCTCCTACCAGAGCCTTTCCCTTCATGGAAAAGGGATATAAGGCTGCCTTAAATGCGGGAGTGGCAGGGAAACCATGCCCCTCCCTGGAGGAGTGCAAGCCGTTAAATCTGACCTTGCCCTTGGACCAAGAAGACTTGAAGGACGTACACCTTACCTTCTCAGTCGGGAAACTGGAAGCTGGTATTGCTGAACGCCAGTTCGGTGAGGCGCTTCCAAAACTGTCGGAGGCTCTCTTGCGTAGAGAGCAAGAGACAAAGAAAGGACTTGCAGCATCGATGTCGTTGCAAACGACACTAGAAACAATGGCAAGTGGCCCCAAGAACCAGGACATGTTCATGGTTGTGGCCAAAACCCATCTGGCCACAGTTACGAAGGATTTCTATAGCTTTATTAAAGCTAGGAGAGCCTGTAGAGAGTTCGTGTTCGCCTCGGTTGCGGTGAGGCACGAACCGAGGAAACTGATCTCCTCTCGTATTTGGGGTAAAGACCTCTTTCCCAATGAAGTGGTTAAAGAGGTAGTAGACAAAAGGCCTAGGCCATCCTCTCGGCCGGCTAAACCCTACTGACAGCAACATGAACAACAACTTCCTGTGACCGCGGTGCCTCAAACAGTGGCACAACCTCCAACCACGTACCAGCTGGTACCTCAACAAACAGCGACACTGTCGCCAGTTCTTAACCCAGACTCCGAAAGTCAGACTTCTTCCTTTTGTTCGAGAGCCAGAGGAACAGCCAGAGTTTCTTCTAGACGCCCTTCAAGAAGAAGGGGATCCAGGGGAGGACGCAGTCAAGGAGGCAAGGCCTCAGGTCCACAACAGCAGAAGTAGATACTTTCAGTAGGAGGGAGATTACAGCTTTTTAGGGATCGCTGGACCTTCGATCCCTGGGCCCACCTCCTAAATAAGAATGGACTAGGTTGGAGCTGGAGCAGTCTTCCACCTCAAATTCCACAATTCTTCCAACACTCAACCCCCGCTCTGGAAGAATATGTCCGAGAGCTCTTAGTCAAAAGAGTAATCCGGACGTTTAAGTCCATCAAATTCCAAGGAAGGCTGTTTTGTGTTCCATAGGAGGACTCAGAAAAACTCAGAGTCATTCTGGGCATATGCTGTGTCTATAGACTTGTTTGACGCTTATTGGCACGTTCCAATTATTCGTCACCTCTCCCCCTACCTAGGCTTCAAGTTACTTTGATAACTTTACGCCTTCAGAACCATGCCTTTCGGGCTAAACATAGCCCCAAGAATTTTCACGAAGCTCACGAACGCAACCGTCCATCAGTTACGCCTAAAAGGGGTCCAAGTAGTAGCCTACTCGGACGACTGGCTGGTGTGGGCAGCATCCAGGACAGAATGCATGCAAGCTTCTAAGATAGTGATCCAGTTCCTGGAACATCTGGGATTCAAGATCAACATTAAAAAGTCTCGTCTTTCTCCAGCTCAAAAATTTCAGTGGCTGGGAATCCACTGGAATTTGGAGTCACATCGGCTTTCCGTTTCTAATAAGAAGAGGAAAGAAATAGCGGGATCTGTCAAGAGACTATTGAAATCCAAACGGATAGCAAGACACGAACAGGAGAGAGTGCTGGGCTCTCTACAGTTTGCTTCGATAGCAGATCCAGTGCTAAGAGCACAGCTTAAGGATGCAACAGGAGTCTGGAGAAAATATGCATCAAACGCGCAAAGAAATTGCACCTGTCAGCAGTTCACATTCAAGAGTTCCGCAATGTGACAGCGGACGCTCTATCTAGGTTTACGCCTATAGAGTCAGAATGGTCCCTTGACGCAGGATCGTTCTCCTTCCTCATGAGTCAAGTCCCAGAGCTGCAGATAGACCTCTTTGCGACGAAAGACAACAAGAAAATAGTTCGTTACGTGTCCCCTTACGAGGATCCGTTAGCGGAGGCTGTGGACGCTATGTCCCTGGGCTTGATCAGATGGTCCTGTATCTATCTGTTCCCTCCGCACACCTTCTTTTGAAGGTCCTCGATATGTTGAGATCCTTCAAAGGGAAAGCTGCAATAGTGGCCCACAAGTGGCCAAATACCGTGTGGTTCACTCTGGCATTGGAACTGCGATTAAAATTCGTTCCGCTACCGGATCCATCCCTGTCTCAGCGAGTACAGAAGTCGACTGTCCTCGCTCCATCACAGAAAACACGGAACCTACATCTCATGATTTTCTCTCCTTAACGATGAGAAAAAGATTCGGTGTTTAAAAGTCGGTTTAGACTTTTGGAGGAAACCAGAAGACATTATGAGGCTTCAGGGAAGAAATAGCTATCCTCTGTCAAGGCGAAGAAACTGAAAGAAATCCCGACAGATTCCTATTTATCATTCTTCATTCACCTTCATGAGCAAGGTTGAGCAGCCTACACAATTCTATTGTTCAAGCCTGCCTTGACAAGTCAGATACCATATGCCTTACAGGTCGACCTTTCTAACGACGTTCTTAATGAACTAGCCCTTCAGTGCTTCCAAAGACCATTTGCTTGGTCATTAGATATGATTCCTCATTGTGTATAAATAATGAACAATGAGGAATGGGCTTAGAAGGTTTTGAAATTAAGTCATATTTCTGTTTGTACTCGCCTTGGGGGCCAGAGTTAGTGAATAGTGGCTCTCTCTACAGAGGAAGGCCACGTCCAGTTCTTGGAGGGAGAACTGAATCTATTTCCAGACCCAACGTTTCATACCAGGAACAAGCTACCCACCAACAGGTGGGGTCCCTAGAGAATCTGCCCTCTGGAGGAAGATGCATCTCTATGTCCAGTGGAGTGCCTAAAGGTCTATCTTCATAGAACTTCAGACTTTATGGGAGGACAGCTGTTCAGAAGAGAAACCCTTGGTTCAAAGTTATCTATAACTAAGGGCGAAATTCACCCGTGTTATTTGCAGAACGGATCCAGACAGTACACCCGTTAGTCATGATCCGAGGAAAGTTGCCTCCTCCATAAAATTTCTTTAATTATATGGACTTTGAACATCCTTGTTTGCACACCGGCTGGTAGTCATCCAAGGCGTTCTTTATGCACTATGCGAAGCAAGAGGAGCAACATATGAGATCTGTGGTAGCAGCAGGTAGAATTCTTTAACCTTCTGTTTTAAGTCTGCGAGGAACAGTGTAATTAATTTGGGACGATTAATTAAGAGGGTGCGCGTGTAGTCACTGTATGTTACTACACGCTGAGCGATAGGTCACAAAAGTGTCCTTACGAACTGTTCCATTGACCTTGGTAATCTATAGCATAATACGGACACTTGTGCCAAGCGTTTTTTACGCTAGTATATGTAAACAGTATACAGACTATATCATTATTATTAATAATTCTATTGAAGTGGCAAATCTGTTTCCTAGTAGATGAAACAATATTTTCTGTTTGACTGTTTTTCTTTATGCTTTTATGCATATCATCCACATTATATAAATTTTATAAATGTGATCTGATATGTTCGTTTATTAAATTTTAATAAACTAGCCCACACTCATTTTATTAGAAATGTACTGAGCATTAAAATTAAAATATGGATATTTTTATCATGGTATGTCTTTCGAGACTGTTCCCTGATTCAATCAAAAGTCCACTCACTCTAACCCTTCCTTGGAAGGGTTGACGTGGTACCCTAACGGGTTGGTGGCAAAGAGGCAAAATTTGTTTCTATGCGGATACAACCATTATCCAATAATTACTAGGAGTGGTCAATTTGAGGAAGGTGTCACAAATTCATTCTGACTTTGGCGACTCTTATACAAACTTTGCTATATAATGTATAGGGCGAGACCACTATACAAGCTTGTCATTTTGTCATCCATAAGTTTTTATGTACTCCTCGAGACTTTTCCAGAGTCTAGTATGACTCATCCCTGTAGGGGGCAGGAAGCACTAACATAGTTCATGCTTAGATGAAATGATGTATGATAGTAACATCATAGGTCTCTAGGTCTAGACGGACCAGGAAAATACTTTCTTGAGAGTACGGCACTGATTGGGAATCCACAGATACAGTAATGCTCTGGTGAAATTCCATCAGGACGACATGGCCTGAGCCCAAAAAACGGATTTTGAGCGAAGCGAAAAATCTATTTTTGGGTGAGGTAGCCATGTCGTCCTGATGGACCCGCCCTTCCTTTTATTGTAAAAGGGCTTATTGACCCCTCCCTATAATACAGTATCTGTACTACCTCGTATATCGCTACAAGGAATAAAGAGGGCGCTACCGCCTTCATCAGATACACACTGGAAACGGAATAGGAGAGATGCCTTATGAGCGGCTCTCTTTTCATTCTCGTTTCAGATTCTTGTCACTATTCCCCCTCGAAGCGTTAATACTGTTCGGGGCGAAGATAGCTATGTGACGTGTCAAGAATACATCCTCTGATATTATGCGATACCCCTGTGAGATTATTTAGGGATATTCGCTCCAGGAGTTAGAATTCTGGATACCTTACGGTAAAATTCTCTGGGAATATCACTGTAGTTAAATATACCCTAGAAAGCTACCTAATAGGAACTTACTTCAGGACGACATGGCTACCTCACCCAAAAATAGATTTTTCGCTTTGCTCAAAATCCGTTATATATATATATATATATATATATATATATATATATATATATATATGTATGTATATATATATATTTATATATATATATATATATATATATATATATATATATATATATATATATATATATATATGTTAGCAATACATGTTTGCCAGTGGATATATAAGTGAATGAGCAACTTGGAAGAGTAACAAGAGCTTGGGCTGTGGAGGATATGTCCCCCTAAACCTGAAAGAAGTAACTGGCATCAGGGTGACGGATTGGGATTAAGGCAAGAGAGAAGTTGTCTTTTTGGTTTTTACTCCAAATGCCTGGCGGATGATCTTACTGGGATTAGTATGGACGAGCTGGGGTCACTTGCCTTAGTTAGATAGGCCCTGCGCATCACAAGGAACTAGCTATCCTTTGATGAATGTAGCCAATGAATACTCTATGGATTTAGTCAGTCAATGGAAAGCGAAGATCATGGAATGGTCCCCAACCCCAGGTGTAGTAAGGTATTAAGAATCTCCCGGTTTATAAAACTAAACCTTGACATTTGGAAAACTAGAACCATGAATCAGATAGGGAAGTTACAGCAAGAGGAGAGTGAAATTATGAAATATATTATGGATACCTTAGCCCTCAGTGAAACACTTTGTAAAGGGATTGGCAAGGAAACCATAGACCAAGACTATATATATATATATATATATATATATATATATATATATATATATATATATACATATATATATATATATATGTATATATATATATATATATATATATATATATAAATATATAGATATATATAATTATATATATATATATATATATATATATATATATATATATATATAGAGAGAGAGAGAGAGAGAGAGAGAGAGAGAGAGAGAGAGAGAGAGAGAGAGAGAGAGAGAGAGAGAGAGAGAGACATAGAGGTGTAGATATTGTTAGTGATCACCAGATCCTCATTGCCACGCTGAAATTAAAATTAAAAGCACCCACCTGAAACATAGATGGAATACCTAGGTTTGATACTAACTAAGCTTCTAGAAGATGAGCACAGAGAAACATTTGCAATTAAATGTAGAAATAGAGTTGCAGTCTTAGAGATTTTGAGAGATGAAGAGCAGACAACTAATGAAGAATGATGTGATACCAGTGAAGTTTTTGGACATGCAATCACAAGAAGAAAACCATGGATATCAAATATTGGGATTCTATAAAAAGGAGGTAAAGTAAAAATTGATTGTTAAAATTTTTCGATGAAGTAATGAAAATTACAAGGTAGAGCATGCTAAGTATTCCAGTATTGATAGCAAAGTTAAAAGTAAAGCCAAGAATGACTGGCGAGAGAATTTAGACAGTAAAGGAGATGAGGCCGACAAAGCTATGCATTCAGGAAGTGGCTATGGAGTAAGAATTGCTCATAGAATTATAAATGAAAAATCTAAAGGGGCAAAGAAGAGGAGGCATATACCCCTCAAAATGAGGGATGGATCTGTTATAGCAACAGAGCATGAAGAAAGGCATCGTTGGATGGAACACTTAATGAGGTCATGAATAGGAGATATGAAGGGAATAATTTGAATGATATACCTGAAGCTGATGAAGACCTTGATATGCCCATGAATTAATTCAGTGTGTTTGAAGTCAAAGCTATAACTAAAAAAATAAAGAGATGGAAAGCCCCTGGATACGATGAAATGACTACTGAGATGAGACTGGCCGAGAATGAAGTGACTCCTAGATTACTTACAAGATTATTTTGTAGGATGTGGCAGGAAGAGGAAAAACCTGATGAATGGGAATTAGGAGTGTTGGTGATAATGTCTACAAATGTTGACCTGCCTGATGGGAATAATTAGAGGCATCACACTTACGTCAGTTGTCATGAAATAATATAATATGCTTATTCTAAAGAGGCTAGAGAAAAAGATTGATGAAAATATGAGAGATGAACAAGCAGGACGTAGAAACGGTAGAAGCTGCACAGACCAAATTTTCATTTCAAGACGTAACACAATGCGTAGAATATAGAAGACTGCTTTTGGTAGCATTTGTCAACTGTGAAAAATCCTTTAATTGTATGTATCAACCAATTTTGTGGAGGGTCCTACGTTATTTTGAAATTCCTCTTCAATATGTAAATTTCATTAAGTCTGTCTACGAGCATAGCAAGTGCAAAGTTATTATTAGTGGAGTTCTATCAAATGCCTTTCCAGTGAACAGCGAAGTACTCCAAGGGAATATACTGCCACCTATGTTGTTTATCCTCCTCATGGATTTTGTAATACGTAGAACAGTGAGAAAAGGATTGGACTGGATTGGTAATAGGAAATTAGCTGACATAGAGTATGCTGATGACACTGTTCTTATTAGCAGAACATAACGAGATTTACAATGCTTGCTTACCAGAATGCATGAAATATCACATGAGGTTGGGTTCAAGATAAATAGAAGAATTTAGAGGATAAGAACGAGATATAAAATGGAAGATGAAATAGCATTAGAAGGAGAAAAGAATAATGAGGTAGAATCATTTATATATTTAGGAACTATGATCTCTAATATAGGGTCTTTAAAATTGAAGTTTAATCAAAGATTGAAAAAAGAAAATCAAACAATGGCTAGGTTGAATCAAATTTGCAAATCAAATCCCCTGAAATTACATAAAAAAAATCAGTCTATATATTAGTTTAGTGAGATCAGTGTTACTGTATATGAATCATGGTATCAAAATAAAACAATCTCCAGCAGATTTAGTATATTTGAGAACAAAGCCCTCAAAAGAATATTGGGAGATAAACGTCAGTGCATAATGAAAAAGGACACTATAAGATATATTACTCGAGTGCATATGGATTAGGTCATCGTGAGGGGTAAATGGAGATGGTTAGGACATGCTCTTCGCACTCCACAAGAGATATTAGTTCACCAAACATTTAACTGGGCTCCACAAGGTACAAAAAGAGTTAGAAGACCCAGGCCCACGTAGCTGAGG
>NC_090749.1:87245105-87250105 GCF_036898095.1 Palaemon carinicauda | reverse complement strand
TATATATACATATATATGAATATAAATATACTGCATATATATGTACATATATATATATACATATATATATATATATATATGGATATATATATATATATATACTGTATATATAGATATATACACATTTATACTGTATATATATATATATATATATATTTATATATATACATATATGTATATATATATATATATATATAATATATATATATATATGTATATATATATATATATATATAAATATGCATATATATATACATATATATATAATAATATATATATATGTATATATATATATATATATATATATATATATGCATATATATATACATATATATATATATAATAATATATATGTATATGTATAAATATATATATATATATATATATATATATCACTGCAAAATAAAGTCCTCAGTTATATCCCTCCATTTGCATCTGTTTATGGTCTTTCTGTGTTAATCCACACCCGTAAACTTTCTTAGTTCGTCATTCCATCGTCTTCCCTTTCTCCCTACTTCTTTTACAATCTCTAGGGACCTATTCTGTTATTCCTATAGTCCATCTATTATCTGTTATTTTCATCATATATCCTGCCATGTCCAATTTGTTTTTCACACATTGTTAGAATATCCTTTACTTTAGTTTACACTCCTTTCCATGGCACGTTTTTTTTTTTTCCTTTTTTTTTTTTGTGTTATACTCATCATTATTCTTTCCATAGCTTTTTGAGTTGTAACTAGCTAAAGTTCAAAGGCATTAGTAATGCTCCAAATTTCTGATATATAAGTTAATACTAGTAGGACCATCTCACTAAATACTTCTCTTTTTAGATAAAGTGGCATTTTACTTTTCACAGGCTCCTTTTGTTTACCAAATGTTTTCCACCGGATCCCATGGTTATCCTTCATTTAATTTTGGTCTCGTGTCTTACGAAAATACTTACTGTATGTCCTAAGTACGTATATTCATTAACAATCTCTAGAGATTCGTCCATAACTCTTATTTGTTGTCTCTCTGCATTTCCAATGATCATTATCTTAGATTTAATCCTATTTATTTTCGGTCCTACATTTTTGCTTTCACCATTGAAATCTTCTATCATCTTTTGTAATCACTCCCAGGAATCACAAAACACAACTATGCCATATGCAAATCTTGAGTTGTTAAGGCATTCCCCATTGATATTGATTACTACGTTTTTCCAATCTGAACTTTCGAGAGATGGGGTCTCTCCTTCCTCAATCGGAATTTTCCCATTATCTCAGTATAGTTTAAGGATTGCTGTACTTCCTGTACATGCATCTTCAAGTGTTCTAACAAAAGATTCTTCTCTTTCTTGTTTTGAAGGGCTTTTATTACTTGTGACGTTTTGACAGAGTAAAAAGCTTTCTCTTAGTCTATATATGCCATATATTGTGGTTTGTTATCCTCTGATGATTTTTCCATCAGCTGGTTGATTATTATTATTATTACCTCCGCCAAGCGGCGGAGGTTATGTTTTCGGTTCGGTTTGTTTGTTTGTTTGTTTGTTTGTTTGTTACCTCCGCCAGGAGGTTATGTTTTCGGTTCGGTTTGTTTGTTTGTTTGTTTGTTTGTTTCTCTGTTTGTCTGTCTGTCTGTGGACAACGTAGAGGCCACATTTCTACACGGAATCACTTCAAACTTGGCCAAGTAGTTCCCCAATGTGTATGGAAGAACTGATTAAATTTTGGTCAAGGTCACCCCAAGGTCAAGGTCACAGGGGTCACTGGTGTCACTATGACATAAGTGGCCATATCAAGAGACAGAAATAAAGCACTGACTTTTGCATAAGCCAACAGGGAAGTCCTAGTCCAGGCGCAACCCATGGGTGATGTTCAAATTTATAAAGGTCAAAGGTCAAGGTCATATTGGTGCATTATATCAATGTCATATTAAGTATCAGTGGCAAATGAACAAAGATCACTTGAAGGTCAAAAGTCAAGCAGGTCACTTGAAGGTCAAGGTCACGTGAAGGTCAAGGTCACGTGAAGGTCAAGGTCACCTGAAGGTCAAGGTCACGTGAAGGTCAAGTACATTTGAAGATCAAGGTCACTTGAAGCCAAGGTCATGTGAAGGTCAAGGTCACGTGAAGGTCAAGGTCACTTGAAGGTCACGTGAAGGTCAAGGTCATGTGAAGGTCGAAGTCACATCAATTCATGATTCTAGGACATATGGCGCTCTAGGTCACCTTGGCGGAGGTATGTCCTCTACGAGGACCATGTCCGCGTTCAGGACTTGCTCACTTGTTTGTTTCTCTGTTTGTCTGTCTGTCTGTGGACAACGTAGAGGCCACATTTCTACACGGAATCACTTCAAACTTGGCCAAGTAGTTCCCCAATGTGTATGGAAGAACTGATTAAATTTTGGTCAAGGTCACCCCAAGGTCAAGGTCACAGGGGTCACTGGTGTCACTATGACATAAGTGGCCATATCAAGAGACAGAAATAAAGCACTGACTTTTGCATAAGCCAACAGGGAAGTCCTAGTCCAGGCGCAACCCATGGGTGATGTTCAAATTTATAAAGGTCAAAGGTCAAGGTCATATTGGTGCATTATATCAATGTCATATTAAGTATCAGTGGCAAATGAACAAAGATCACTTGAAGGTCAAAAGTCAAGCAGGTCACTTGAAGGTCAAGGTCACGTGAAGGTCAAGGTCACGTGAAGGTCAAGGTCACCTGAAGGTCAAGGTCACTATTGTCTTTTTTGTATTCCTATGTTCGATCATCTGTTCATATATATTTATGTACACATGTCATTTGACTCATTTCTAATTTTGCTCTAATAAACGTGCAAAGCATACATTCGTATTTGTTTTCTATACATCACCCAACGACATATTATTACTATTGCTCATTATTAATTCATATGTTCGACTCTCGCGTCAATGCCATCATCACGTCAAAAAAAAATAAAATCGAACACACCCACAAGAGCTTCCCAATGCTACCAACACACAAACAGTCAAAAGTCCTTCAACCTCAGTGTCAGGTAACTGCCAAGGCCATTGAATGGTTAAGCTAAATTAAAGGTCAAACGTTACTTGAAAGTCGAAGTCACATCAATTCATGATTCTAGGACATATGGCGCTCTAGGTCACCTTGGCGGAGGTATGTCCTCTACGAGGACCATGTCCGCGTTCAGGACTTGCTCACTTGTTATAATTATTATTATTATTATTATTATTATTATTATTATTATTGTCTACGCTACAACCCTGGTTGATAAAGCAGAATGCTATAAGCTCAAGGGATCCAACAGGGAAAAATACCCCAGTGAGGAAATTAAATAAATAAACTACAAGAGAAATAATGAACAATTTAAAAGATATTTTGATGGCAGTAACAACGTTGGAAAAACAATAAGAAAAAAAAAACAATTGTAAGAAAACTCTACCTCAAGACAATGGAAGACCATGCACAACCCAAGACTAGAGAACAATAGTTTGATTTTGGAGAGTCCATATCCTAGAAGAGCTCCTTAGAATAGTTGAAGAGTGTCTTCTATCCATACCAAGAGGAAAGTAGCCACTGAACAATTACAATGCAGTAGTTAACTACTTGAGCGAAGAATGATTGCTTGGTAATCTCACTGTATGTGTAAGCAAAGGAAAAATAAGTCGTAACCAGAAAGACGGATCCAGTGTAATACTTTCTGGTCAGTCAAAGCAAGGTCCAATAACTCTCTAGCTGTAGTATCTCAATGGGTGGCTAGTGCCCTGGCAAACCTATGGTCAGTTGTTTGCCTGCTCTCTAGAATTATTTAAGTCCAGTTGTTTTTCTGTTTCAATCGATCAAAGTATTTTTTCAATACTTGGAAGCAGCCACATATGGATTGTCAGAAAGAAAAAAAGTAATTCAAGTAATTAGGTTGCTGAGAGATGCTCCGGCAATGGAGGTAATGTGTTTGCCACAAGACAGTTCAAGAAGTTATATTGAAATATTTAGTTGAGAAATACGCCTTACCCGATGCGAGAAAAGGGGACATGAAAAAAAATTACAAACCCAAAACTCAGAAAGTCGAATCCGTTCTTAGTTTTATAACTCGCATTTTTCGGGACTGTGATTTGTTTGCTACCCAGAGTGCCAATCTCCCAGAAGGCGATAAAAAACCAATTGCCTGTAAACATATTCACAGATTAGTAAACCCGTATGTATGTGGTTACTTGTTAGATGACAATTGCTCATTAGCACACGTAGTGATGGCAATGCCAACACATTCTAAACGGTTTGCCAGAAGAAAAAATTACTGAGAATAACTGCTCCAATTCCGAGAGGGTGGCAGCCATAAGAGGTAATCACTAACCCTCAAAGCGGGAGAGAGGAGAACGCAGTCAGCAGGTGAGAAGAGTCTTCAGATGTTGGTAGCATAGGCACCGCTGAGTGGAGTGCCCCACCCAAAGATTCCCCCGTTGTTACAGTTGTCAGGCCACGGTCAACTATCTCGAGAGTGCCCTGCAAAAAATACCGAGGGCGGGTGGGCTGTGGCACAAGCACACCACACCCCGCCCAACATCAAAGGAAAAGGAAACAGAGGAAGGGGGAGACAAGGGAGATCGATGCCCTCCAACCCCCACATGACATTAAAAGCAGCAGCCGAGGCAGCGATGGGAGTACTACGATGGACTCGATGGAGGAGGCAGTGGGACCTCCTTTGGTACCCCCAACATTCACCCCCTTACTACTAGTGACAGGAGGAGAGGGCAGCGGCATTGCAAGCGAGGTCGTTAGCACGTGCCCCATATATCCTAATGGGCAGCTAGGAATGTTAGCAGTCAGGATTGACCCACCAGATAAGTCCATTCGAGTGCTGATTGACACAAAAAGCCAGTATTTCGCTGATTGAAAAAGGAATCTCCTAAAACCCACTACAATCAGCGGCATCTATCATCCTCGACACACCAGGAGGAAATAAAGTACACGCAAGCCATACAATGAATTTCAACTCTTAAAGTGGGATCTGTGAAGTTTACATATGAT
>NC_090749.1:87235105-87240105 GCF_036898095.1 Palaemon carinicauda | reverse complement strand
GAACATAAGCTAGTTGCACCACAAACAGCTATGGAAAGAATAATGATGGAAATAACACTAAGTTACAGAAAAAGAGCAACATGGATACAAGAACAAACAAAGTAAAGGATATTCTAACATGTAAGAAAAAGAAATGAACATGAGCAGGACATATAATGAAAATGAAAGATAATCAAAATCACCATCATCATCATCATATCCTCCTATGCGTATTGATGCAAAGGGCCACAGTTAGATTATTCCAGTCGTCTCTATCTTGAGATTTTAATTCAATATGTCCCCATTCACCATCTACTACTTCACACTGCATAGTCCTCAGCTATTTAGGCCTGGGTCCTTCAACTCTTCTAGTGCATTTTGGAGCCCAGTTGAAGGTTTGGTGAACTAATCTCTCTTGGGGGGTGCGAAGAGTATGTCCGAACCATCTTCATCTACCCCTCACTATGATCTCATACACATATGGTACTTGAGTAATCTCTCTTATAGTTTCATTTCTAATCCTGCCCTACCATTTAACTCCCGATATTCTTTGTTCTGAAATCTACAAAATTTGTTGGATATCATTTCATTGTCATACCACGACTCATATCCTTATAATAACACTGATGTCACTAAACTGATATATAGCCTGATTTTTATATGTAATTTCAGGTAATAAGATTTCGAGATTTTACTTAACCTAGCTATTGCGTGATTTTCTTTTTTCAATCTTTCATTAAACTCTAATTCGAAAGACACTATATTAGCAATCATAGTTCCTATATATTTGAATGATTCCACCTTATTAGTCCTTTCTCTTTCCAATGATATTTCATCTTCCATCGCATATTCCTTTCTCATCATCTCCTTCTTTCTTTCATTTATCTTAAGCCCAACCTTATATGATATTTCACGCATTCTGGTAAGCAAGCTTTGTATGTTCTGTGGCATTTCCTTAATAAAGACAGATTCGTCAGCATAATCTAGGTCTGCTAATTACCTGTTACCAATCCAGTACAATACTTCTTCTCCATTCCCAACTGCTCTCTACATTACAAAATCCATGAGGAGGGTAAACAACTTGAGTGAAAACACATTCCCTTGGAGTACTCCACAGTTCGCTCGAAATTTATTTGATAGGACTCCACTAACATTAACTTTGCACTTGCTATGTTCATGAACAGACTTAATAAAATTTACATATTTAGGAGGAACTCCTTAATAACGAAGGAGTCTCCTCCACAAAATTGGCCAGCTTTTTCATAGTACACAAATGCCACCAAAAGCGGATTCCTATAGTCTACACATTGCTGTAATACATGTCTCAAAATGAAGATATGGTCAGTACAACTTCTACCTTTTTTAAATCCAGCTTGTTCATCTCTCAGCTTTTCATCAATCTTTCTCTCTAGTCTCTTTAGAATGACCATACTATATATTTTCATGACAACTGACATAAGTACTCTCACTTACGGGCTGCCATTAGTGTAAGAGGCCGTGGCATACACACTTTGTGCAATTGCCACTCTAATACTAACCTACCTACGACGTAAGTGTGATGCCTCTGTAATTATTTCAATCAGTCTGATCCTTTTTGTGCCAACACTTCTAGGTCCCCTTCATCAGGTTTTGCCTCTTCATGCCACACTCTACAAAATAATCTTTTAAATATTCTGGAAGTCACATAATTTTCGGCCAATATCATGTCAGCAGTTATTCCATTGTATCGTGGGGCTTTCCATATCTTAAGTTTTTAAAAATAGCTTCAACTTCAAACTCACTGAATTCATTCATGGGCACACCAAGGTCTTCCACAGCTTTATGTATTTCAATCAAATTATTCCCTTCATATCTCTTATCCATGGCCTCACTAAAGTGTTCCATTCAACGTTGAGTTTTTCATCTTCTGTTGTTATAACAGATCCATCTCTCTTTTTAATCTTTTTTCTTGCCCCAGTAGAGATTTCATTAATAATTCTATGAATAAGTCTCACACCATAGCCATTCCCTGAATACATAGCATTGTCAGTCTCATCTGCATTCCTGTCTGAATAATCTTTCCAATCGTTCCTGGCTTTGATCTTTGCCTTACTATTAATACTGGAATACTTAGCATGGTTTACCTTGAAATTTTCATTACTTCCTAGGAACTTTTCAACAATAAATTTCTGTCTCTATCTACTTTTCATAGTATTTTAAGTATCGTCTGATATTATGGTTTTCTCCTTGTAACTGCATGTCCCAAAATTTCCCTACCAACTGACTGATATATGTTCTTATTTTCCCACCATTCTTTATCAGTTGTCTTTTCTTCGTCTCTTAGTCTATTTGATTCCTACATTCAATAGCAAACGTTTCTCTGTGTTCATCTTCTAGAAGCTCAGTTGGTATCCTATCAACATTTCTTCTGAGTTCTTTCAGTTTAATTTCAGTGTTGCAATGAGGAACTGGTGATTACTACCAAAATATGCATCTCTATATTTTCTTACATTTCTCAGAAACCTCCTTTGAGTTTTTAAAATTACTACATGGTGAACTCCATATATATGTGGATGTCCTT
Source organism: Palaemon carinicauda (assembly GCF_036898095.1). Taxonomy (NCBI): domain Eukaryota; kingdom Metazoa; phylum Arthropoda; class Malacostraca; order Decapoda; family Palaemonidae; genus Palaemon; species Palaemon carinicauda. The sequence goes on along the minus strand of NC_090749.1, from coordinate 87,237,566 downwards.
GTGCTGGAAAATAGTACCTCCAATAACAAGATTATTTGTTGATCAGAAACTTATGAATGTGCTCCATTTCCATTTGCAACTGTGCCGAGACCATCAAAACCCATTTCCTTTTCTATACCTTGATTATTCATTCCAATTACAGTTTTCCTATCTGTCTCTGGGATCTCATCTATTACACTGCACTTCCTCATGGTATTTATCTTTACTTTCTTCAGGGGAATCATTTGTTGGTGTATAGCAAACTATAATACTCATATTTCACTGATTTGATTTCAACTCAACTAGTAAAAATCTACTATTTAGAGCTCTCCATTACATTCATGCCTTATCTGCTCTTGGCATCATCATCATTCCTACCCCTTCTCTTTCAACTCCATCTATTCTTCCTGAGTAGTTATTTATGTATATATATGTATGTATATATATATATATATATATATATGTGTGTGTGTGTATATATATACATATATAAATTTATATATAAATATATATAAAAACTACATATACATACCTATATATATATATATATATATATATATATATATATATATATATATATATATATATATCTATATCTATATATATATATATATACATGTATATACATATATATACATATATATATATATATATATATATATATATATATATATATATATATATATATATATATATACTGCCTTTGTCTAAGATTCTTTACTAATCATCTTACAACATATATTAGTTAGGGCCAAGATATCCCAACTATATTTCATAACTAAGGCTAGTGACTCATGTCTGTGACATTTAGATCTACAAAAAGAATAAGAGAATGGGGACATACAGATTGCGAAGGAAGCTAGAGAAGGAGGAGAAGACGATGGACTAACATGCAAAGGAAATTTCTAGGTATAGACTAACAGAGAAAGACCTAAACAAACATGAGTGGAAGGACACGTTTGAAGCTTTATTTTATAGCAAACTAGTTACGGCCGATGATGATGATGTTGATAATGTTGATGATGATGATGATGATGATAATGTTGATGATGATGATGATGATGATGATGTTGATAATGTTGATGATGATGATGATGAAAGAAGTAAATATCACAGAGGCAAATAAGCATAATAAATTGCTTGTAGCAAAAATGATAAGAATTAGTGTTGCTGCTGTGCTATGTCGGTAACTTACTTGATAATCTACGAACACGGATTTTTGATCCAAGTGACCACGAGAATGCGAGCATAGTCTTCGGTTCTCCTTTGTTGCAATACAAACACCGGATGTATAAGTGTATGTAGTCGGAAGGTTTATCGTACTTTATTAAAAAAGGTAAATATATTTACTATCCATAATTTGATAAGGATCAAATATTCTGAGAGTAGTAAAAGAACCATGAATGTTCGAAAATATAAGATAAGAGTTGGGTAAAGAGGTAACTCATTTGACAATTCAGAAATGAATTGAAAGTTGCAGTGCTTTTCACATTGATCGCTGACTATTTTTTAAAAGAGATATTTGCATTTTTCCATGAAGAAGATTTACCATGATAAACTGTAAACAGGCAGTCGTCGTTTGATATTTTCAACACAAAATTATTGTTAATAGCAGTTGTTTCCTCTCCTTACTTGAATGACAGCATGACAACATCAGGTCAAGCTGTCAATGAGAACTCGGATGGTTGCAATAGGAATGTTGCATTCTCACATGGGGGTATTCCAAATTCTTCAAGATGGCAGCCTGCAGCATTTTCCATACATACTCAAGTGGGGTCTAGTAAGTAATATACTACCTAATATGGTAGAGATGGTCATTGTCATCCATCAAAATAGACTCAGGACCTATAGTACCAGCATATAGTCTCACGCACACATCAAGAATGCCAACCCTGTCTATAGCTTACGCCTGTCATGGGGCCTCTCCCCATGATATGCACATCACATCATCTGTTTCAGCTGATCCCTCCCCAGACCATTATTGATTCTGCCCCATAACGACTGTATTCACTTACGTTAGTATCAGTAAACCGTCCATGTTTCTTTCCGCCATACTCGTTGCCTCCTGTCAGTGAAGTTAAGATAATATTGGGACCCATCAGTGAACAAGTACTGGAGCACAATCATTGCAAATGACATGATCATGTTTTCAATTCAAACGGCCCCGTCTGAGATGAACAATCATCGTCTGGGTGGATACTAGGATTAATAGAGTGTACTCTATTAATCCTGGGTGGATACATTCACACTCGATGCATTTAGGAGGCCGTATCGCAAGGAGGCAGCTGTTGTTCAAAAAGGATGACGTCGTTCCTGAACGGCGGCTAAGCAATATCTTGTCATTGTGTAATCGACCTCTAACGACCAACGCAATGATGGTATGCTCTCGTACCAAAAGTGTGATGCTGATTCAATGCCCTGTTAACAACGTTTTGTCTGACATTAAGAGCATTAGAAACTGCCACGCATGCAGCTTGATACT
>NC_090749.1:87222137-87234605 GCF_036898095.1 Palaemon carinicauda | reverse complement strand
TTAGACGGTCTTTCATGGGCTTATGGCCAGGAAGGGCCTTTTCTTCTGCCGTGATATAGGTCCTCCTGGGCATTTTCTTCCAAAAGAGGCCTGTCTCATCGCAATTAAACACCTGTTGGGAAACGTAGTCCTCGGAGTCCACGAGCCTTTTGAACTCTTTCACAAAAGACTCTGCTGCCTTCGTATCGGCGCTGGCCCCCTCGTCATGCCGAACAACACTATGGATACCCGTTCTCTTCTTGAATTTTTCAAACCAACCACGGCTTGCCTTAAAACTTTGTTTTTCTGCTGATGTGCCTGGCTCACTTCTCACCAAGTCCTCGTAAATGGTTCTTGCCTTCTCGCAAATCATGTTCTCATTTACTGAATCTCCTGCGAGCTGCTTTTCATTTAACCACACCATTAATAAATTTTCTACGTCATCAAGAATAGGTGGCCGTTGTTTTGACAACGACGATACACCTTTAGCTACTTTAGCGGCCTTTATTTCTTCTTTTTTCTTTAATATTGTGCATAACGTCGACTGTGAGCGATTGAAAAAACTAGCAATGTCTTTCACACGCATGCCTTGGTCATGCTTCTCATTGATCTCCTTCTTCATCTGGATCGTTATTATCAGCTTCTTCTTACTGCTTTCCTTCTTCGACATCTTAGGAGCCATTGTCTATCACATTAATACACAGTACAGTACTGTAATCACAAATGAGTGAAAATAAAACAAATCACAAACCACGTGTAAGAATCACAAAGAAATCGTCCACGAATTCACTAAGTATGTATGCTATCGAGACGGCGGATACTGAGATAATGAACGAGTGAAGGGGGTAATAAAGGGGTTTAGGGGGTGGTAGGTATGCGTGGGAGGAGTCACGTGACTCCATTGTGAGATGCTGTCGTTAAGTTATTTCCATGAAAAATGCGATCAGGAAGCGCGGCGTTAACACTTTTCCACAAAAAACGGCGCGTGGGAGGGAAATTTAAATTCGTTAACCGATACAATATTCGTTAACCAAGACGAATTTTTCAGAGAAAGTCACTTCGTAAACCGAAAAATTTGTAAGCGGAGTCGTTCGTAAACCGAGGTTCTACTGTATTCTTTTTCATTTTGGACCAGAGGTCTTGCTTAAAATTCAGCAAATTTTGATTTTACCAACTGATACTTGCAATAAACCTTCAATATATAGAACTTTAAAGATAAATGGAGAATTGTTGGTATAAAATATCTATTTTACTAGTGTTTGGAACTCATTTACTATATATTTTGTAAAAGTAATATTTAATAGACATAATTTGAAATTTTGTACAATAGTTATAAAAAACATTTCGCCATTTAAGCTGTTTTTAACTGTCAATAGGTGTCCATAGAATCTCTTTAGATCCCAAGCCTAAAGAGTATATAAATACTTAAAGAAATATATAAATATACCATAAAACCAATTATATTTATTATTAATATCGTAAAATATTTTCAAATTATTATTTAGATAGGATTTTCAATATGATATTTTGTATTTAGGCTTGTTGGTATATAGATTTGTTTTAGGTCTTGTGTCATGGCGTCTGCTTTTAGGGAAATTGTCTCCAAATAAGAAATATCTGGGGATTTCGAGGACAAGTTTTGAAAATTTATTTGAAGATTTAAGCTACATTTTATTGTTTATGGCTACAAAAATTCCCAGGGGAAATTACATAGCACATTATAACTAAAAGATATAATTAACACGTAGTTGAGACTTTGTTGAAGAATGCTAGGGGAAAATTGTCTCCTATTTTAGGGGAATTTTGATATATTTTTGGTTTATTTAGGGATTACCTTTCATTAGCAATATGGCTGATGGAGTGGTGACACTAGACAAAATGTCTTCCTCAGTCAACAAGTTTTATATATTCTTGTGCATTTTCAGTGATTTTGCTATAAGTAATAGTGTTTTAAACTAAGTTATGTAACTTTATTGTTAAGTTAACCTATAGTTAGAGGTGACGCACTCAGAAATTATCTGTAAAATGTAGAATAAGAATGTCAAATGTGAACGGACTTACGAGAGCTCTGGTGTGCTTCATTCTGGGCCTACTTTAGTAAAGTCATTCATAATCCAGGCTTTTTTTAATCCTCATGTTGTATAAAGGTCAAAATATGGTCTATTCAGGTAGAATTATAGTTTTAGTTTAATACGGGACAAAATTTGTATAGGAAAAAACATCTTTTCCTACACTAAATATCGGCAAATGAACCGTTCTCCCAACTGGCACAGGTGGTTTGGTTGGAAGGAAAACAGGAAACTCCCCATTATTTTCGAGTGAAATAGTTATTATTCATTGAAAACAAACTATTAACAATAGGAAACAATAGGAATTTTCCTGAAGGAAAATATAAATTTTGAGGTTTTGCACTATTGCCAGTACTCCACAAATTATGCCCTGTATGCATTATTCAAGGATCTTTGCATTCTATACGTAATCTTATCCTATGCTTTAACCGACTGTCTTTGCCATTGTTTTGTTTGCAGTGACATCAATGGGATGTGTCCTGGCCTAAGGTACCTCCACCTAACCTGACTTAGGTCATAACCTCCCCCCAACCTTTGTCAGGTACCAACATTTTAAAACAGAATACATCGTAGGCTGTGTCTAGGATGTATCATTTCTGCATTCTCCTCTTTAAAGTTCAAACGTTCTAGTTTTATTGGCCCATGACGCAGCTTTAAAACTTGGTAGAGTTGTATAAACAACACCTCTGCAGCCTTTGTGGTGTGAGGGCCGATGTTTACAGAGATCGTAATGCTTCAAGTTGCAGCAGTTTTTAAGATAACTTGGGACCTTGATGTTATTGAAGAAGAGGTCAAGTCCAAAATAGCACTTCTTTACAGTCTGTATAGACAAGAAATACGGCAAATAAACAAGCCGAAGAAATCTCTTTTCTTAGGACTCCATAAATCTTTTTGTAAATTTCAAGTATAATCTTACACAAACACCTCTTGCAAATCCTCGTTTGTTCCGTAACTGAAATACAAACCACGCTATTTACATAGGTTAATTACTTCGGCGTAGTTGAATGACGAGCCATAAGAATTTTAACGAGGGTTTACTACCCCACCGCTAGTTAGCGGGGGGTAGGGAGGGGTAGCTTGCTACCCCTCCCCCTCACACACACAGTGAGTGCTTCACTTTGCTTTTGGCTCGGAGAGACGACAGACGTGTCTGCGCTCTCCTTCGTTTTGACTGCCATAATCTGTTTTGCTTTTTCTTCCAGAGTGTGTTTGAAGTTGGCCTCTATTCTTTCATCATGCGTACGTGCCCTGGACTACCCGGCCGCCCTTGTGGTACCTTTATGTCGGCCACGGACACCGATCCTCACTCCTTATGTCCTCATTGTAGGGGCCAATGGTGTGATAGGTCTAACGTATGTATTGAGTGTAGGGAGTGGTCTACCTCCCAGTGGGAGAGGTTTGCCCGGCGCCGTAAGAAGAAGGCTAAGAGGGATATTTCTCCTTCAGAGGTTTCTCTGAAGAGAGAAAGTTCCAAGGCTGCTTCTTCGGTAGCCCTTTCCTCCTCCGAAGCTCCCACTCGATCGGCCTCTCCCGGAAAGCGGGCGAGTGGTAGCGTAGACCATGTTTCTGTTCACCGATCCTGGGGTGAGGGAGAGGTAGTTGCCTCCCATAGCGAGGCAGCTGCTCCTCCTCCCCCGGAGGAGGATATTGTTGATCATTTACCTGTAAATAATTCTGATTTATTGCAGCTTTGGGCTTCCTTGGGGCTTCAGGGCTCGCCCTCCAGGGAAGCCCTGTTTGATATGATCAAACTTGGTGCAGCTGTCAAACAATCACCAACAACAGCAGGGATAGATCCTCTGTCTGTGGTTGACGTTGTTGTGACGGAGGCATCGAGTGTTTCTGTTCAAACACCCGTGCCTGTTGCTGTTCCTGTGGTAGCTGAAGGCTTAGGTTCCCCCTCCGAACATCCTTCGAGGGAGGAACTAAGTCCTACGGTCACTCCTGCAAGTGCTTCTCCCCCTCGGGGGAGTTCACTAACAGAGACTCCTCTGCGGAGGCCCTACGAAGGTCAGATTTCTGATCCAACGCCCCCTCGTGGGCGTATAAGGCGGAAGGCTCGTCCTCCCCTTCGCCGTAGAGGTCTTCCTTTTCCTCACAAGGGAGTTAGGAGGCGCCTCTTCGGCTCGTCATCCCTGCAGTCCTCTGTGGAGGAGACAACTCGCCGTTCACCTGTCCTGCCAGCTACCTCCGTAGACCTCCTCAGGGATCGTTCGCGATCCCCGTCGGAGGATGGTCGTCCTTCGGGACTCTGTATCCAGTCACCCTCCAGACATGCTGACCTGCCGTCACCCTTCAAGGATGCTGCGCTGTTCGTGCCGACTAATCCTGTCATTGCGCAGGCACCGGTCCCTTCGGGGCAAAAGGGTTTAGATCACAAAACTGCGCATGAAACCCTTGCGCGCCAGGCTATACCTGCGCGCCCTTCTGCTGTTGCTGCTGTTCCTGATTTAGCGCCACTGTGCTCACCTGCACGCGTGCGCGCAAATGTTCCAGTTACGCGCCAGGGTTCCCCTGCGCGCCCACAACCTTCGGCACGCCCGCGCCCATGAGCAGTTCCAGAGATAGCGCGCCCGCGCCCACCTGCGCACACGTGCTCGTCTGCGCACAAACACGCAGCAGTTCCTGATCAACGGTCGGTCCAAGAGACACCTAAGTTAGCGCACAGGCGCTCACAGGTGTCTCTAGACTCCCAACACTCTTATACTACTGAGAGTGATGTGCGCCAACCTCGCGCAGTTCCTGTCATAGCGCACATGCGCTCGGCAACGCTCCAGCGCGCTTCTACATCCCAGCGCGCAGTCCAGGAGGTTCCTAAGCTAGCGCACGGGCGCTTTCAGGTTCCCCTGGACTCCCTTCCAGCTGCGCTCAATATTCCAACTGCGCGCAATGTTCCAGTATCGTGCGAGGTTCCAGCTGCACACCAAGTTCCAGTTGCGCGCGATGCGCGCCCAACCCAACAGCGCACACCCACGCGTTCGATTCCTGCTAAGCGCCCTGCGCGCCCATTGCAATTGCGCACACCTGTGCGCCCACATCATGATGCGCGCCATGCGCACCCACGATCTCCTGCGCGCCCTGCGCAACCTGTTCACCCGGCTATCTCGCGATCACCGAAGACAACTGCGCACCGCTTGCCTGCGCGCCAACGAGCAAAGTCGCCCGCGCGCCATCATCAGGCTGCACAATCACGCCCGCGCCCTGTCTTGACAGACACGCGCCCATGCACTACTGCGCACTCACGCCCATCAGCAGCTTGTCAACTTCTGCCCTGTAAGCCAGCTCCTGCGCGCCACATGCCCTCGCCATCTCCTACACGCCCATACACCCACGCCCTCTCCTGCGCCCCCTTAGCCTCGCACGCCCACGCCCACGCCCACTCGTGTGCGCATGTGCGCGAGCGCGAATATCCTGCTGTGCGCAATTCATTCAAGCGCGACCCAGAACAGGGTTCATCACGCGACCACCAGCGTGATCGGCGCCCCGATCACCAACGCGATCACGTTCGAGTGCCAACAGGGCTACAGGCAGAAAGGTCATCATCGCGTTCCCCTCCCCGCAGGTGCAGAACAGCGCGCTCGCCGGAGGAGGGGAGGTTTCCGGACAGGTCTAAGGACTCTTCTTTTTCTTCTATTGCAGTTTCTCAACAAGCGAACCCTCGTGTGTCGACTCCTCCAAGGGATCGAACGATCCCCTTCCCTTCAGAGGGAGTATTTGACAGTGCAACTGTCAGTCAGCAGCCCTGGTTTGGTGCCGTGGTCAGAGCCCTTATGCAGGCGATGAAGCCTGTGCTCTCTGACTTGGGCCACAAATCATTGGCAGCTTCCTCGCCCCTGAAGAGGAAAAGAGAAGTCCCCTCCGTGGTTACTTCTCCAAGGACTATCCTGTCTCCTCGCAAGTCCTTGCGTAAGGCTCCCTCCCCTCCTCAGACTTTCTCTCCCTCCCCTGCGGTTGAGTATTACCCATCCTCAGGAGAGTCGGAAGACCCGGTGCGTTCCCCCATCGCACCAATGGGGGAAACTCCGCCTCTTATTGAGAAGTCTCGTACAGAGGTGGGGAAAGCCTTACATCCATCATTGCTGGAGTCCTGTATCCCTCCTAGGAGGGAACCGAAGGACTCAAAGACTATTCCAAAGTCTTCCGCAAGGACCAGACAAGATCCAGATAGACCTTCGGAGAACGTCCACGAGTCTCCCCAGGAAGAGCCTCTGGGGACGGGAGACTTCGCTGCCAGTCCGTCAGGAAGAGAGCACCAAGAGTCAGAACATGCGTTCTGGCAAGTTCTGACGACCCTCATGAGGAACCTCAATGGGATCCCAGACCCAGAGATTCCTCCTCGTGAGGGAAAAGATCTACGGCACTCAGAAACCTTCTAGGGCCAGTGCAGCTTTACCCTGGTCACAGGGGATGAAGAGTGCCAGAGGACAAGGTCGAGGGCCAGCTCTCGGAGCTTGCCTCCTCCAGCAGATCCAGCGCCGGTAACAAGCTCCTCCCTCCTCCTTGAGTACATCAGAGGAGGTACTTTGAGATCTTAGAGGAGACTTGTTTGGGTCTTCCAGTGCACCATTCTGTGGAAGAACTCACTGGGGGAGTCTCTCTAGAGAGACTCTCCAACCGGAAAGTGTCCTACTCTGCAGCTGAGATCATGAGCCAGGAGAAGGTTGTGAAGTGTGCCATGCAGGCGACTTCGTGGCTTGACATCTGGCTGGGGTCTCTGGGCATCCTGGTACATTCCGAGGATCTGTCCAAATAAAGTACCAGGAAGGCACTGGAGACATTCTTACTCTCAGGCACTCGAACCATTGAGTTTCTGGCCCACCAAGTCTCGAGCTTGTGGGCCTACACGATTCTCAAGCGTCGGGACGCAGTGGCTGAGAGGTTTCACCAGAAGGTCCCCAGTTCCGATGTTAGCAGGCTCAGACACTCTTCCGTTCTCGGTAAGAGCCCCTGACATCGAGGCCTTACAAACCCCCAGCAGCCCAGCAGCCCCGTCCAGCTAAGGACAAGAAGAAGACAACGGCAGCGAAGCAGAAGGTGTCTAAGCCCTTTCCTGCCAAGAGCAGAAGGAGCAAGTAGTCCTCCAGGGGAGGAGGTAAGAATCCTAGAGGAAACGGCCGAGGCCATAAACGCTAGGATTGGCAGTCCCCCTGCATGTCCACCAGTGGGGGGATGCCTACAAAGTTGCGCGACAAGCTGGCAGCAATTCGGGGCAGATACCTGGAAGATTTCCGTAATCAGTCAGGATTATCGCATCCCGTTCACCTCATCTACCTCCCCTGACAGCGAGTCCAGTGTCATTGAGCCCCCTTACCATGGGATCGGTAAAAGGACAGGCCCTCCGGGCAGAAGTCCAGACCATGTTGAAGAAGGACGCTCTCCAAGAGGTTGTAGACGGGTCCCCAGGCTTCTACAGTCGACTTTTCTTGTGAGAAAGGCGTCTGGAGGCTGGAGACCAGTTATCGACCTCTCGACACTGAACGGGTTTGTCAAACAGACTCCGTTCAGTATGGAGACGGCAGACACGGTCAGGCTTGCAGTGAGACCACAAGATTTCATGTGTACACAGGACCTGAAGGACGCGTACTTCCAGATCCCAGTCCACCCATCCTCAAGGAAGTACTTAAGATTCTGCCTAGACAACAAGATCTACCAGTTCAAGGTGCTGTGCTTCGGTCTCTCCACAGCACCTCAAGTGTTCACCAAGGTGTTCACCCTGATTTCATCATGGGCCCATAGGATCGGCATCCGTCTCCTCCGTTATCTGGACGACTGGCTGATCCTAGCAGACTCGGAGGCAACCATTCTTCGCCACCGAGACAACCTTCTCGAACTTTGTCAAGATCTAGGGATCATGGTAAACCTCGAGAGGTCCTCCCTGTAGCCCTCTCAAAAACTGGTATATCTAGGCATGGTCATAGACACCAATCTCCATAAAGCTTTCCCATCAGACGACAGGATAGCAAGGCTGAGGAAGGTCGCGAGACCTTTCCTCACACGAGAAGAACTCCCAGCCCAAACGTGGTTATGTCTCCTCGGCCATCTCTCCTCCCTGGCCCGTCTAGTTCCCAACAGTCACCTCAGAATGAGATCTCTCCAGTGGTGACTCAAGTCTCGATGGAATTAAGGACACGATTCCCCTGACTCCCTGATCCCTATGGGACAGCAGGAACGGACGGATCTCCAGTGGTGGGTGGCAGACGAGAACCTACGAAAGGGAGTGGATCTTCTCGTCCTCCCCCCAGACTTGATGTTGTTTTCGGGCGCATCAAAGAAAGGGTGGGGCCCCACGTTCTGAACCACAGGACCTCAGGCCTGTGGTCAGAATCAGAAAAGTACCTTCACATAAACCTGCTAGAAATGAAGGCCGTGTTCCTGGCACTTCAGAAGTTCCACCAAGTCCTGGCGGGCCACTCTGTGTTAGTGATGAGCGACAACACCACAGTGGTGGCTTATATCAACAAGCAGGGAGGTACCTTTTCAAAACAGCTGTCCCATCTTGCAGTAGAGATACTGAGATGGTCCGAAGACCACTCGATCAGACTAGCGGCTCGCTTCATTCCAGGCAAAAGGAATGTGCTCACCGACAGTCTGAGCAGAGCGTCTCAGATAGTGAGTACCGAGTGGTCTTTGGATCCTCAAGTAGCCAACAAAGTCCTGACTTTGTGGGGTTCCCCGACTGTGGACCTCTTCGCTACAGCGCTGAACTACAAGCTCCCGCTGTACTGCTCCCCAGTCCTGGATCCCAAGGCTCTCTGGCAAGATGCCTTCCAACAACGGTGGGACAACATCGATGTTTACGCCTTTCCCCCGTTTTGTCTGATGAGGAGAGTACTCAAGAAGACCAGAATATCGGTCAATCTTTCAATGACCCTCATAGCTCTGCTATGGCATCACGCAGAATGGTTCCTGGACCTTCTGCAACTCCTTACGAAGCCTCCGAGAGAACTCCCTCCACGTCACGAACTACTCAAACAACCTTCTGCAACTCCTTACGAAGCCTCCGAAAGAACTCCCTTTACGTCACGAACTACTCAAACAACCACATGTCAACATCTTCCACAAAGCCGTAGCCTCGCTTCAACTTCACGCCTGGAGACTATCCAGCATCTCCTCAAAGAGAGAGGATTTTTGTAACAAGTTGCGAACAGGATGTCTGGACACCTGCGAAAGTCATCCGCAGGGGTCTACCAGGCGAAGTGGCGAGTTTTCTGTGATTGGTGTCGTGGAAGGGGTATCTCTCCACTCGATGTTACTATTCCAGCAATAGCGGAGTTCCTCGTGTATTTGCGGGAGGAAATGCATCTTTCAGTCTTGGCAGTGAAAGGCTATTGCTCAGCCTTAAGTGTGGCCTTCAGGCTCAAAGGAATGGACATTTCTTCCTCGCTGGAACTTTTTCTTCTCATACGAAGCTATGAACTTACCTGCCCTCAGTCGGAAGTGAGACCTCCTCCTTGGAACGTGGTTCGAGTTCTCAGGTCTCTAAAGAGACTTCCCTACGAACCACTACGCCAGGCTTCAGATCGCCACCTTACCTGGAAGACAGTGTTCCTGCTAGCTTTGGCCTCGGCCAAGCGAGTCAGCAAACTACATGGTCTCTCATACGACATCGGCCATTCAAGGGTATGGGGGGAGGTAACGTTCAGGTTCGTCCCTGAGTTTGTTGCCAAGACTCAGAATCCGGGAGTGCTGGACCCTCGGTTCGACTCTTTCCAGGTTTCGAGTCTCCGTTCTGTAACAGATGACCCAGACCATCTCCTACTTTGCCCAGTAAGGAGTCTGAGGTTATATCTGAAGAGAACAGCTGCAGTTCGTCCCCGGGTTCAAGCCTTGTTCGTGAGCACTGGGAAAATAAAGAGAAGGGTCACCAGGAATACCATCTCAGCCTGGATTCGCAAGGTAATACACCTGGCCTTGAATCCTGACCCTTCTCTGTCACGTCGCCCTAGAGCGCATGATGTCAGGGGCATAGCTACGTCCCTGGCCTTCAAGAAGAATTATTCAGTGACGTAGGTCCTACAAGCTTGGGTGTGGAAGCGTCAGACCACCTTCACAACCCACTACCTGCAAGACGTGACCCACAGGAGCCTCGATACGTTTTCTAGCGGCCCTGTGGTGGCAGCACAAGAGCTGGTCTAAACCTCAGGCTCCTTAATAGAAGGTTAAGGGCATTGTTACCCAGTTTTAGTCTGCATGAATGAAAAGATATGTCTGGCCCTTATTCTTTTCTTCATCCTCTCCTCCCTTGGAGAAAGCAGCATCCTGGGTTCTCTGCACAGCTGACCTCAAACCACTGCAGGTAAACCATGCTTCCTTGTGTTCCTAGTATTAAGTGTAATAGTGCCATGTCCCCATACCCTGACGAGGTGGTATTGGGAGAGTCCTAGCCTGGATTTTCATCTGAAGAACTCCAGGTCAAATTCCTATGACGAGTCACTTTTCCCCTTCACACACACCTTACCTTGGCTGCAGCAGTTTCACAGCTAATAGCGAGGAGCAGGGACTCCCAATTGTCTGAGTACGTAGACACTCGAATATGGAGTCCCCGGGCAAGCAAAAGCCAGTATGGCAGGGACTTACCACCCTTCCTAAGGGTTGAGTCACCCTATGTAAATAGCGTGGTTTGTATTTTAGTAACGGAACAAATGACAAATTCGTAGATAATTTGTATTTTTTCTAACTATACAAACCTTACGTATTTACACATATTTGCCCGCCAGCCCTGTCCCCCGGGATAAGTCCTACCTCTAAGCAAAGTGAAGCTGTCACTGTGTGTGTGAGGGGGGAGGGGTAGCAAGCTACCACTCGGGCCCCCCCCCCCCCCGCTAACTAGCGGTGGGGTAGTAAACCCTCATTAAAATTCTTATGGCTCGTCATTCAGTTACGCCGAAGTAATTACCCACATAGCTAAGGTTTGTATAGTTAGGAAAAATACAAATTATCTACAAATTTGTCATATTGTGTAATGGTGTAGACGAGGAAATCAGGAACTTATCTGCAAATAAATATAATTCTCAATTATCCTTATGTACTCCTAATTAGCCGAGTTCGTAATTTCCATGAAGTTGTACCATTAGAAAATATTCCAGATATCAAAACTATATGACAGAGCAAGACAGAGTTGAAGCAATTTCAATTAAATATTTTCAAAATTCAGTATTTTGAAATAAAGCTGCCTTCAATATAGACCCTAAATGATCAGAGTTTCTTTGTTCAGTGTTTGAATACTGAGTAGAATTGATTTGTATTTCTTTATGAAGACCAAAATGTTGCTTCTATGGTCATCATAAAATGTACTGCTGAAATCCAAACGGATATCAAGACGCGAACAGGAGAGAGTGCTGGGCTCTCTACAGTTTGCTTCTATAACAGATCCAGTGCTAAGAGCACAGCTAAAGGATGCAACAGGAGTCTGGAAGAAATACGCATCAAACGCGCGAAGAGATCTAATAAGACCTCTACCGACTCGACTGCGAACGCTTCTCAAGCCGTGGTCCAATGCCAAGCAACTGAAGAAATCAATACTTCTTCAACCTCCTTCCCCGTCAGTAACTATCCACACAGACGCTTCAAAGGAAGGCTGGGGAGGTCACTCTCATCAGAAGAGAGCTCAAGGAGCTTGGTCCAATCTTTTCAAGTCATTTGACATCAACTTTCTAGAAGCCATGGCAGTACTTCTGACTTTAAAGAAAGTATCTCCTCACAACTCGATCCACATAAGACTGGTTCTAGACAGCGAGGTGATAGTGAGATGCCTGAATCGACAAGGGTTGAGGTCACCTCAAATCAACCAAGTGATGTTGGCCATTTTTTGTTTGACAGAAAGGAAGAAATGGCACCTGTCAGCAGTTCACATTCAAGGGTTCCGCAATGTGACAGCGGACGCTCTATCCAGGTTTACACCAATAGAGTCAGAATGGTAACTAGATGCAGGATCGTTCTCCTTCATCTCGAGTCAAGTCCGGGAGCTGCAGATAGACCTCTTTGCGACGAAAGACAACAAGAAAATAGATCGTTATGTGTCCCCATACGAGGATCCGCTAGCGGAGGCTGTGGACGCTATGTCCCTAGACTGGAATAGATGGTCCAGTATTTATCTGTTCCCTCCGCACAACCTCCTTTTGAAGGTCCTTGACAAACTGAGATCCTTCAAAGGGAAGGCGGCAATAGTGGCCCACAAGTGGCCAAATAGCGTGTGGTTCCCTCTGGCATTGGAACTACGACTAAAATTTGTTCCACTACCGGATCCATCCCTGTCTCAGCGAGTACAGAAGTCGACTGTCTTCGCTTCATCACTGAAAACCAGGAACCTACATCTCATGATTTTCTTTCCTTAGTGAGGAGGAAAGGGTGAGCAGCCGACACAATACTATTGTTAACTGAATCTATTTCCAGACCTGACGTTTCTTACCAAGAACAAGCT
>NC_090749.1:87207137-87212137 GCF_036898095.1 Palaemon carinicauda | reverse complement strand
GTTAAGGGAGTAGTAAAAAATAGAGGGCTGGGCATGAATGTAAAGAGAGTTCTATATGAGAAAGTGATTGTACCAACTGTGATATATGGATCGGAGTTGTGGGGAATGAAAGTGACGGAGAGACAGAAATTGAATGTGTTTGAGATGAAGTGTCTAAGGAGTATGGCTGGTGTATCTGGAGTAGATAGGGTTAAGAACGAAGTAGCAAGGGTGAGAAAGGGTGTAAGAAATGAGCTAGTAGCTAGAAAGGATATGAATGTGTTGAGGTGGTTTGGTCATGTTGAGAGAATGGAAAATGGCTGTCTGCCAAAGAAGGTGATGAATGCATGAGTTGATGGGAAGGCCAAGGTTTGGGTGGATGGATGGAGTGAAGGAAGCTCTGGGTGATAGGAGGATATATGAGAGAGAGGCCATAGAGCGTGATAGAAATAGGAATGAATGGCGAGCGATTGTGACGCAGTTCCGGTAGGCCCTACTGCTTCCTCCGGTGCCTTTGATGACCGTGGAGGTAGCACCAGTAGGGGATTCAGCGTTACGAAGTTTCATATGTGGTGGATAACTGGGGAGGGTGGGCTGTGGCCCCCTAATAGTACCAGCCGAACTTGGTTGAGTCCCTTGTCAGTCTGGGAGGGACGTAGAGAGGAGAGGTCCCCGTTTTTGTTTCATTTGTTTGATGTCAGCTACCCCCTAAAATTAGGGTAGGTGCCTTGGTATATGTAAATATGTATCTATGTATATATTTATGTATGTATGTATGTATTTATTATCATTATTATTATTATTATTATTATTATTATTATTAAGATTATTATTATTATAAATAAAAGTAAGATTTTTCTTCATGACTTATTATCTAAGCTGTTCAGGTTTCATATTCTTTTCTAATGTAATAAATCCTTAAAGGTGGTTAACATTTTAACTCCATCGTCAAGTTTTTGGCACACAATTTCTCATCAAATGACTGAAAACATCTATGGAGAATGAAATAGTATTGTGACGGGCCGAGAGAGTTGTGAAATCAAAGGCAGATTGGAAACGACTGAGTTATATTGTTGTGGAACACTCTCCTTATATACAAAACCTCAAGGCAACAGGACATGACAAGTTCACAAGACAGACAAAATCACAGAGGAAAAACCAGACTTGAATTTTCATGTTCGTTTTAGTGCGAGGGAAGAGCGAAGATACAATCATAATATATACAAAAGGAATTATGTACAATTGTGTGAAACATGGTTGGTACATGGCTCCCCCCCTAAAAATGACATACTGTACATGTTAAATAGGGCGCCCTGATCTAGAGAGGCGAACTGTAGGCGGGTCATCTGGCAGAAGATGAGCAGGTTTTAGACAATCAATGGAGACCCAGTCTTCTTTGCCCCGAATGTTTAGGAGGAATGCTTTTGGACTGCGTCGGATCACAAGGTAAGGTCCCGTGTAAGGGGGCGTTAACGGTGGCTTGCTGGTGTCGTTGCGCAGGAAGACGTGCGTTGCAGAGTGCAAGTCCGTTGGTATGTGATGCTTCGCTGGGGGCTTGTAAGTCTGGCGGCACGGCGTAAATTTTCCCACAACGTGACGTATGCGCTGGAGATCGTCGGAGGAGGTTGTAGAAGGAAAAAACTCGGCAGGGACGACCAACGGGTCGCCATACACCATTTCGGCTGCCGAGACGTTGAGGGTGTCTTTAGGAGTGGTCCTTAGTCCAAGGAGGACCCAGGGAAGCTGAGTAAACCAGTTGCAATCCTTGCAGCGGGACATCAAAGCTGCTTTGAGGGTGCGATGAAAATGTTCAACCATTCCAATGGCAGTGGGGTTGTAGGTCGTTGTGTGATGTAGGGTGATGCCCAGGAGATTCGCTAATGATGTCCATAATTGAGAGGTGAAAGTGGCTCCCCTGTCAGAAGTAATATGCTCAGGCATACCAAATCTTGAAATCCATCCAGAGAGTAAGGCAGATGTACATGAGGCGGACGTTGCAGTTTCCATGGGAATGGCTTCAGGCCAACGAGTGGAGCGGTCGATGACGGTAAACAGGTAACGATGTCCTTGTGATGTGGGTAGGGGGCCTACAACGTCGACGTGAATGTGTGCGAAACGACGCTGAGGTTGAGGAAAGGTGCCCACTCCTGAATCCGTGTGTCGATGTACCTTGGAAGTTTGGCAAGAAGTACAGGCACGGACCCAATCCTTAGCATCCTTAGAAATGCCGTGCCAAATGAACTTTGCCTTCAGCAGCTGTGCAGTAGAACGGCACGAGGGATGTGAAAGGCCGTGGATGAAATCAAACACCTGTCGGCGCATGGGAGCAGGAATCCAAGGTCACGGTCTACCAGTACTAACGTCACAGAGGAGGGTGGTGTTGGAGTTTTCGAGGGGAAAATCCTCCCAACGGAGGGACGTGCAGGATGTCCTACAAGCTTGATACTCTGGATCCTGTCGTTGGGCTTCAGCCAGGGCGTTGTAATCCAATCCCAGTTGAACGTCAGCCAACGTGTTTCTTGACAGGGCATCGGCAACGGGATTCATTTTCCCAGGGACGTATTGGAGGGTGCAATTGTATTCAGCCACGGCGGAGAGATGTCGGCGTTGACGGGCGGACCAGGCGTCAGACTGTCGAGTGAAGGCGTGCACCAGAGGCATGTGGTCTGTGCGAATGACGAAGGGCGTACCTTCTAAGAAATGGCGAAAGTGACGGACAGCCAAGTGCACCGCCAGCAATTCTCGATCAAAGGTAGAATAACCCGATTCTGCCTTGGACAGTTTTCTGCTGAAGAAGGCCAATGGGCGGGGCGAGCCTTTGACCACCTGCTCGAGTACTGCACCAATAGCGACATCGCTGGCATCGGTGGAGAGAAGGAGAGGGGCGTGTGGGATAGGAAAAGTGAGAGCCGCAGCAGTTGATAAGGCCTTCTTTGCATTGCAGAAGGCTGCTTCTTGAAGGGGACCCCACTTCAAGTCTTTTGGCTTGCCCTTGAGGGAGGCGTAGAGGGGAGCAAGAGTGGCGGCAATGGCTGGCAGAAAGCAGTGATAATAGTTGATCATGCCCAAGAATTCCTGCAGAGCTTTGACGGTCGAGGGCGTGGGGAAATTCTGAACGGCTGCTACCTCCTCAGGGAGGGGATGGACTCCTTCAAGAGTGATACGGTGCCCTAAGAACGACACTTCGTTTGCGCCAAAGGTACACTTGTCGTACCGGACTACAAGGCCGTTTTGTTGCAGGCGGTCGAGCACGATGCACAGGTGACGGAGGTGTTCCTCTTTTGAGGAGGAGAACACAAGTATGTCGTCCACATAACATACACAGAAAGGGAGGTCTCCTAAGATGCCATCCATGAGACGTTGAAACGTTGCCCCAGCATTACGAAGGCCAAAACAGGAGTAATTGAAGGTGTATGTGCCAAACGGAGTGGTGATGGCGGTCTTGGGGATGTCTTCTGGGTTCATAGGCACCTGATAATACCCCTTCAGGAGGTCGAGCGTAGAGAAAACCTTTGCTTTGTGCAGGTAGGAGGTTACATTGGCAATGTTTGCATGTTCAGGCGTCTGTAATCCCCGCACGGACGGAGGGTGCCGTCTTTCTTCAGAACGATGTGTAAGGGTGACGACCATGGGCTGGAGGCCTTTTGGCAAAGGCCCATTTTCTCCATTTCGGCGAACGTCTGTTTGGCGGCTGCCAATCGTTCCGGTGCTAGACGTCTGAATTTTGTGAAGACTGGGGGTCCCGTCGTCTTGATATGGTGATAAATACCGTGCTTGGCAGGAACTGTGGGCGTTTGGCGAAGTTCTGGACGGAAAACTTCCGGGTACGACGTGAGGAGGTGGGCGTAGGCTTCCGTGGGTGCGCTGATGTGGAGAGCGAGGTTAGAGGGGGCGGGTTGAAGAGGTGTCGACAAGTACGAGTCTGCGTTGACCAATCGTCAGTGGGCGACATCGACCAGAAGGTGGAAATGAGAGAGGAAATCCGCACCGAGGATTGGCATTGTGATGTCAGCAACGAGAAACTTCCAATTGAATTTACCGTTTCCGAACGATAATGTGAGGTTCTCGTAACCGTAGGTGGGTATCGCAGATCCGTTGGCAGCTACCAAGCGGACGTCGGCAGATGTAGACAGACTACGTTGTGCCTTGAAGAGTTTCCTTGGCAAAAGAGAACGACAAGCACCTGTATCTACCAAAAATCGCACGCCCATTCCTGCATCCTGTAAAAAGAGAAGATTAGAAACATGGGAGGCCACCGCCACAAGCGATGGCCTACTTACACGTTTTTTGGCCACTGACAATCTTTGGCACATTTCTTCGCGGTTGCCCCGAATCTGAAGTGGTAGTAGCAAAACTGCGGTGGATGGGAGGTAGTAAGTGGCTGTAGAAGTCGTTCGTTGGGGCGCGAGCGATTGGTGGGTGGTGGGAGGCTTTGTCGCCGCTTCGGCACGTCACGGGGTAGGCGTGTATGTCCTACGGCATTCATGTCAGCTTCGGTTGACGTTGAATAGGCATCCTCGTCGTCAGGGGTGGAGGCGTTGATGGAGGTCTTGAAGTGGCTGTCCATAAGGGCGTCGGCTTTGGTCATCAAGTCCTTTATGGGTAAACTATCGACATCGGGTATGGCAGCGCGCACAGGTTCAGGTAAACGGCGTATCCAAAGGGCACGGAGTAGGTTCACCTCACGAGGAGAGCCGTCTGCGGCAGGTTGAAGGCGAGCGATACTGGTCATTTCCCTGAGGGCAAGCAAAGCCCTTTGGTGCCCCAACGGTTGTTGCGAGAGCTGAAAAAGCTTTGCTATGTGGGCGGCTGGCGACAGCGAGTACTGCTGCAGAAGGTATGATTTGAGGTCGCCATACGCTATTGGGGTGTCTCCTTGTTCACAAAGCCAGTCGGATATTTCTGGGAAAGTGTCCTCGGGTATCGCCGCGAGAACATAATCCGCTTTGGTGGTTGAGCGAGTCACGCCCCTGATACGAAACTGGACTTCTGCGCGCTGAAACCAAGCAAACGACTCTCCG
>NC_090749.1:87202137-87204637 GCF_036898095.1 Palaemon carinicauda | reverse complement strand
TTGTATGTTTCACATTATAGAAAATAAATTAACTAAAAGGCCCAAATTTCCGAATCAAGTGCAGCCATTGTGGGAAAATATACTTAGGTAGTCATGGTGGTAGATATAAGTATTGCAAGGAACTAACAGTGCACCAAAATTTGATCCTTCATATTCAACAAATGAAATGGGAAATAGGCCTATGCACGCATGCAATAAAAAGTACACTGATCAAAATCTTGCTTGATATTTTACCTTTCAAATTTTACATAATTTCATGTATAATCAACACTACTACAATTCATAATTTCACTTGATTCTTGAGTGCTTTTAAGACTCAGAAATCCAAAAGGATCTTATTATAAAGGCAATCATGGAAGCTAAATTAGTTAGATTTCTGTGCTTCCTTTGCTGGAACAAGTTTCTGAAGGCGTGATTCCATGTCAGTTTATATTCAGTCTGTTTCTATGTTTAGTCTTAGTTGAAACCAATACCGAGAACCATAATTCACAAACTTAGTTGAATATTCATTCCGTCTCGTAGGACATTCTTTAAAACCACTAAACTAACGAGTGTGTACCATAAAAACACCAAACTTGGTTTTTCAATGTGAAAGAGTCAAGAGTATGTGGTTCCTGAATAGTATTCTTTAATGATAGTACGAGGGTTGTGATGGCCTACTGGAAACGACCCTGCCTGGCCATCTGATGGACTTGGGGTTTGAAAGCCGCTCACGCTCGATAGTTTCTTGTAATGTCTAGAGGGTTTTGGGAGCCTCCAGGACTACTTGATGAATCATCAGAAGCCATTGCCTGGCCCACCCTGGTTCTAGCTTGGGTGGAGAGGGAGCTCGGGTGCTATTCATATTTAAATTTCGTCAGTCTCTAGGAGTCTAGGGCATTGTCCTGCTAGAGGATTGTCACTGCCCATTGCCTTTGCCATTCCTGAGCGACCTAAAAAAAGGGAGCTACAGTGAAGGCCGGTAAATTGTCTGATATAAATAAGCGGTGAAGTGACTCAATTGTATCAGTTCCCTCACTGGAACATTTTCCAAAACTTGAAGACAGTGCTATTGCCATTGTGGCAATGCAAGCGCTCAAGCGAAACCCAAGCCTTGTTATCCCTTACAGTGACTTAGCTAAATGACCAGAGAAATAAGACACCCGTTGTAGCAAAGATAGTCATAAGTGTGAACCATTTCTTGATTATTATTATTATTATTATTATTATTATTATTATTATTATTATTATTATTATTATTATTATTATCATTATTATTATCTGGGCTGCATTCCTAGTTTGAAAAGCATGATGCTTTAAACCCTAATAAGGGCTCCAACATGGAAAATAGCACAGTAAAGAAAAGAAATAAGGATACATAGATTAGTGCGTCTAAGTGTATCCTCAAGCAAGAGAATACTAACTGTAGACCTTGGAAGACCATGGTACAGAGGCTATGGCACTAACTAAGACTAGAGAACAATGGTTAAACTTTGGAGAGTTATAGAAGAGCTGCTTACCGTAGCTAAAGAGTCTCCTCTTCCCTTACCAATTGGAAACTTGCGAAAAATGGAACCAAGGAATGATAAGGAGACTTTTCTCTCACAATATAAAACTTATGAAAATCTTCTTGAAAGTTTGGATTGTTCAACTGTTAAACAACCATCTCCTGTGTGGATACTATGTAGCATCCCAAAGAGGAAGCCCAACTTACAATGTCAGTCTCTTTAATTATATCATTTCAAGGAAGGAAAAACCTGATGCACAAGAACAAAGAGTTATTATTATTCTGCAATTAAATCTTCATATCTAATTATTCCAGTTCTGTTCTCTTATATTAGAATCACTGCAATGATTTATGGAGGTGAAGAAATCTCTTCATCAGAATAATCAGCCGATTATCTATATTTCTATAATGTCTTAGGTCAACTAATTATCTATATTTCTATAATGTCTTAGGTCAACTAATTATCTATATTTCTATAATGTCTTGGGTCAACTAATTATCTATAGTTCTATAATGTCTTAGGTCAACTAATTATCTACATTTCTTTAATGTCTTAGGTCAACTAATTATCTACATTTCTATAATGTCTTAGGTCAACTAATGATCTTGTTTAGAAAAAATTCTCTGATCATGATGGTATTTTTTTTCTTTTTCGCCATCAGTTATGAAAGGAAAAAAGGGAATATTTGAATCGACTTCAGCAGGTAAGTTTGTTTAATAAATTTCAAGCATATTATATGTGATCCTAGATAGACCTTTCGGTATTCGGGCACCTTTGCTTCAAATTTCTTATTTCTTCCAACGTATTTTCAATTGTATGCAATAGTTGTTTAATCTTTCATCTCAACATTAGAATAAATAAAAAAATCTGTTTTTGGCCATGTTAGTTTATTTTGAATTTTATTAACGGTTTCTGTTAGGTAATTATTTTACAGCAGAAAATATCCGTCATAAGCCATTTATATATATTTCGTTATGATCTTGTAGCATTTGTCATTTTCTCTCAGCCTGTTC
>NC_090749.1:87154637-87192137 GCF_036898095.1 Palaemon carinicauda | reverse complement strand
TGTTATAACAGCAGGGGAGTTACTGTATATTGGGTCCAAGAAGTTAGCAGACCTGTGAGTAGCTTCCCTTAAGATTTGCCTGATTCAGAGGAAATTTCCAAAGCTCGTGCATCCCTATAGACCACCACCTCCGCAGCAGAGGCCAAAGTCCAAAGCTCATGCATCCCTATAGACCATCTCCTCCACAGCAGAGGCCAAAGTCCAATGCTCATGCGTCCCTATAGAACACCTCCTCGCCAGCAGAAGCCAAATTCCAAAGCTCATGCGTTCCTATAGACCACCTCCTCCGCAGCAGAGGCCAAAGTCCAAAGCTCATGCGTTCCTATAGACCATCTCCTCCACAGCAGAGGCCAAAGTCCAATGCTCATGCGTCCCTATAGACCACCTCCTCGCCAGCAGAGGCCAAATTCCAAAGCTCATGCGTTCCTATAGACCACCTCCTCCGCAGCAGAGGCCAAAGTCCAAAGCTCATGCGTTCCTATAGACCATCTCCTCCACAGCAGAGGCCAAAGTCCAATGCTCATGTGTCCCTATAGAACACCTCCTCCGCAGCAGAGGCCAAATTCCAAAGCTCATGCGTTCCTATAGACCATCTCCTCCGCAGCAGAGGCCAAAGTCCAATGCTCATGCGTCCCTATAGACCACCTCCTCCGCAGCAGAGGCCAAAGTCCAATGCTCATGCGTCCCTATACACCACCTCCTCCGCAGCAGAGGCCAAAGTCCAAAGCTCATGCGTTCCTATAGACCATCTCCTCCACAGCAGAGGCCAAAGTCCAATCCTCATGCGTTCTTACAGACCATCTCCTCCGCAGCAGAGGCCAAAGTCCAATGCTCATGCGTCCCTATACACCACCTCCTCCGCAGCAGAGGCCAAAGTCCAAAGCTCATGCGTTCCTATAGACCATCTCCTCCACAGCAGAGGCCAAAGTCCAAAGCTCATGCGTTCCTATAGACCATCTCCTCCACAGCAGAGGCCAAAGTCCAATGCTCATGCGTCCCTATACACCACCTCCTCCGCAGCAGAGGCCAAAGTCCAAAGCTCATGCGTTCCTATAGACCATCTCCTCCACAGCAGAGGCCAAAGTCCAAAGCTCATGCGTTCCTATAGATCATCTCCTCCGCAGCAGAGGCCAAAGTCCAATGCTCATGCGTCCCTATAGACCACCTCCTCCGCAGCAGAGGCCAAAGTCCAATGCTCATGCGTCCCTATACACCACCTCCTCCGCAGCAGAGGCCAAAGTCCAAAGCTCATGCGTTCCTATAGACCATCTCCTCCACAGCAGAGGCCAAAGTCCAATGCTCATGCGTCCCTATAGACCACCTCCTCCGAAGCAGAGGCCAAATTCCAAAGCTCATGCGTCCCTATACACCACCTCCTCCCCAACTGAGGCCAAAGTCCAAAGCTCATGCATCCCTATATACCACATCCTCCCCAGCTGAGGCCAAAGTCCAAAGCTCATGCGTCCCTATACACCACCTCCTCGGCAGCAGAGGCCAAAGTCCAAAGCTCATGCATCCCTATACAGCTCCTTCTCCGCAGCAGAGGCTAAAGTCCAATGCTCATGCCTCCCTATAGACCACCTCCTCGCCAGCAGAGGCCAAATTCCAAAGCTCATGCGTCCCTATAGACCACCTCCTCCGCAGCAGAGGCCAAAGTCCAAAGCTCATGCGTCCCTATAGACCACCTCCTCGCCAGCAGAGGCCAAATTCCAAAGCTCATGCGTCCCTATAGACCACCTCCTCCGCAGCAGAGGCCAAAGCCCAAAGTTCATGCGTCCCTATAGACCACCTCCTCCGCAGCAGAGGCCAAAGTCCAAAGTTCATGCGTCCCTATAGACCACCTCCTCCGCAGCAGAGGCCAAAGTCCAAAGCTCGTGCATCCATATAAACCACCTCCTCCGCAGAAGAGGCCAAAGTCCAAAGCTCTTGCGTCCCTATACACCACCTCCTCTGCAGCAGAGGCCAAAGTCCAAAGCTCATGCATCCCTATAGTCCCCCTCCTCGGCAGCAGAGGCCAAAGTCCAAAGCTCATGTGTCCCTATAAACCACCTCCTCCGCAGCAAAAGCCATAGTCCAAAGCTCATGCATCCATCTAGACCACCTCCTCCGCAGGAGAGGCCAAAGTCCAAAGCTCATGCATTCCTATAGACCACCTCCTCCGCAGCAGAGGCCAAAGTCTAAAGCTCATGCATCCCTATAGACCCCCTATGGACCACTTCCTCCGCAGCAGAGGCCAAAGTCTAAAGCTCATGCATCCCTACACTCTAAAAAATTAAGGGTATAAAAGGGGTAGAAAAGGGGTATTTCTAGTGGTTAAAATAGCATACCCTATCGGGGTATATAAGAACTATAATATGCCCTTTACAATATACCCATATCAAGGGTATAACATATACTTGAGATACCCTTACTTAGGGGTGTATCGTAGGTAAAGAATACCCTTTTACAGGGAATTCTATACGACATAAATACCCTTGTATATTAATTATAATTTTATAATTAACATCTATTCCACCATTATATAGGTGTAGTTATAGCTTATAAGTATATAAAGTAATAAGGTCAATGATTTTAAAAGTTTGGTTTATCAATTTATTATTTCCATTACACTTGAAAATCAAAAGTATATATATAATATATAAAGAGTGATGGCAGAAGCTGCAAAGCAAACCGTACGCAGAAATCTGTGAAAAGAAAATATTTGTTAGTGTGTGTGTGCCTATATATATATATATATATATATATATATATATATATATATATATATATATATATATATATATATATATATATATATATATATATATATATATATATATATATATATATATATATATATATATATATAGAAAAGAAAGGAAAAAATATCATGCATAAATACCTAACTGTATGCTACCTCAGGTCAAACTGATTAAGAAATCATTGGCGTCAGTGTTTGCTTACAGACTACGCATAATCGTAAAGTTATTAACGTTTAGCTGAATACGTTGTTTATGGTTTTTTCCTCCCAGACAGCTTGACGCTCTCTCTCTCTCTCTCTCTCTCTCTCTCTCTCTCTCTCTCTCTCTCTCTCTCTCTCTCTCTCTCTCTCTCTCATAATTAAGTACTAATGATAATTTCTTACTTATTTTCCCCGGTGTTAGTAATAATGATTTTTTAGACTATCACAGCCTGAATGCAAAACTAATGATGATGTCTGACAATTTTTATTCGTAACGTTGAAGTAGGAAATAATGTTAAGTATGGTAGTTTTGACTTTTAAAATACTGCAGAAATAATGGGGATGAGTAACCTAAAATTTATTCAAGGCAGCATTTCAGATAATAAGAAACATACATATACCACATTTTATCATACGTAAGATTATGGTAAAAAGTGTTATAGGTCACATAAATACCAGAGTCAATGCAAAAACCATAATAATAAAAACAATATAATAATAATATAAGGAGTATAATAATAATAATAATAGTAATAATAGTAAAAAGAGTAAAGGAATAATAATAATCATAGCAATATTATTATTATCATTTTATATTGATATCAAAATTATAATAATAATAATAATAATAATAATAATAATAATAATAATAATAATAATAATAATAATAATAATAACAGTAAAATTAAATGAGATTATGGAAAGCAGTCAGCGAGAGACAGAGGGGAGAAAGAATTCGCCTGGCGAGAGAGGGAGGACTTGTCTCAGTTGTCGTGCCTAGCGACGTCACATTAATAACGGCTATCCGAGAGAAAGCTGTACATGAGTTGACAAAGAGCAATTTCATATATATATATATATATATATATATATATATATATATATATATATATATATATATATATATATATAAGATTAATTGAATTATTATAACTAAAGAAGTTACTAAAGTCTACTAAGTAGTATGTCAAAAGGCTTCGTCTCTGTTTTAACCATCTTTCAGTGCAAACCACCACGTAGGTATATGCTATTTAGAATCATTGTCAAAACGAAATAAAATAATGTAAGTGTCATTCTCGAATAGTTGTGGTTCTTTCACCATAGTTATGACATGCAACAGAGACGTACATAGCCGCGTATTTGTATGGTAAACCGCCGCCTTTTTAAAAGCATCTACCGGCGTTTTTCTTTCAAGTCAGAGTTGGCGGTGTATATACATGTTGGGGACCACTGTCTATGCTTGCATAGATGGACAGTTAGTGTTCTTACCTTGGTTAGCAGTTAACAGGTGAAATGCAGTGTAGATATTATAATCTCGATGACGCTAATTGGAGCTATTCATCTTCACGGCAGAGCAGACGAGAGTCCAGACGCCACTGAAATTTCCCGCCAAATTCCCGGGGTCTCGAAGAATCTCGAGACGGCAACAATACAAATTGCCAAGTACCGCATTTTGTAGGAACTTGCTTCAAAACTATCCATAACTCAAAACCAATATGTTGTTCGTAACTTTTTTGGTGCATTACACTATCAGTGTAACAATATGGTGATTTAATACAGAGTAAAAGTTCATTTCATGACATGATCACACAAACTTACCAAGCCCATTTTAAGACAAAGTACAATAGAGGGTATATTATTCACAAAAAATACCCTGCCTCCTGGTTTTGAGGGGTATATTTGAGCCTTAGGGTGTTTTACATGTATTTAAACCCCAGCTCAATCGTTATACCCTTTCTGTACCTTGAACTTTTTACAGTGTATAGACCCCCTATGGACCACCTCCTCCGCAGCATAGGCCAAAGTCCAAAGCTCATGTGTCCCTATAGACCACCTTCTCCGCAGAAGAAACAACACCAACAGCTGAAACTGCGATGATTAGGAAGCAGCTACGTCGGCAACAAGTAAGGTGTCCATAAAGCCCTTTCCAGCCAAAGCTTTATGATATTTTATCCCTACTGCTTGTGATTTCATTTTTTTTTAAAAAAGACAGCAAGTATCTTTGGATATAGAATTCACTCTACCATAGCATTATGGACTTATAGGGAGATTTTTTTTTTTTTTGAAACCCACAGGCGAGTAGAACTAAAGACAAAGTAGGACTCTGTCACCCTGCCATAGAAAGATTAGAGTTCATTCTAACTCTGCTATATTTAACCCTGCAGAGTTTAGGATTTTTTTTTAATTTGAATCGAAATAAACCTATTTCTGCCATTATTGCCGACAAGTATGGTTATGAAAACTCGGCTGTTTGATGACAATTCTATCCCTAATAAAAAGGACACAAATACCTTTACTCATCGAATTTACTCTATCAAGGGATAACATAAACTTGGTGAAATTCCTTTCATGATAAGTACTTACATGCTGATTAGGAATAAATATATACATTATAGTAAAGAAATATAAAAAGAAAAACGCAATTTTCTTACCCCGAGATGTTTATAGACAAATCGAATGTCTGGGTTTTTGCTTTCTTTAAAGAAACTCAGCATTAGACCACGATTCGACCCTTGATCGATGCCCCATGCCCAGTTAACCTGTTTCACCAGGTCACTGAATGAATTTATTGGAAGTGTTTTCCCTTCCACGGTCAGGAGAGCAACGAGGGAGGACTTGAAAGCAGTTGTCATCAAGAGGGAGAAGATGAGCCACCAGCACACCAGCATCTATGGGAGAAAGTCATGTTTCAAATGGGGTTTTTATATTGGATGTTAGTTTTAGAGCATTATCGTTATAAAGATTCAGTTTGAGGAGCACTTATGTAAAGTGATATTGGGTTGGAACCTGAAGTGAACTTTGATATTAAATTTTTCCTGAATGAAGTTCGCACTATAAAGTTATTCGCTTACTCGTGCACTAATATTAAGTTTCATTTTCAGACTTATAATTCTATAAAGATACAGTATTTCCTCCTATATCAAATAAAATACTGAAATACATTTATCAGT
The DNA here is from genome assembly GCF_036898095.1 of Palaemon carinicauda. Lineage (NCBI taxonomy): Eukaryota > Metazoa > Arthropoda > Malacostraca > Decapoda > Palaemonidae > Palaemon > Palaemon carinicauda. Next base: position 87,186,245 of record NC_090749.1, on the reverse strand, counting down.
TTCTATCAATATTTTTTAGGTAAGGGGAAATAAAGAACGTAACTGTTAACACGATGGTCAGTAGTTCTAAAGACTACTTGGTGTCAAATACATCAGCTTAAAGGGTTATCTTTTCCTATGGACAGTGAGTGATATTTATCTTGTTTTCATAACATGATATAGGCAAAATCTTAAGGACAATAAAATGATATTTACATAAAAAGCTATTTCTTTAGTGTCTTTTAAAAATTATAGCATAAACTCACTATAGAAGATTCGAGAAACCACATGAGAGATATAGTATTAAAAAATAAAGACTATTCATATATTAAACATGCTCTTAAGCAAACCCATAACTTCTTTGGCACCTATCTTTGATATTTGAATTTTAGATTATAATTGGAGGAGACAATGTAGGCATATTTTCACCGCTTATTCAGGTATTTCAATTCACGTTTAAAAACACTAATTATATACATTTGAAAGTCCGAAAATGCCATCAAAAGTGGATTTCTATATTCTACGTATTGCTGCGCATATCTTAAAAGGAAAATTCGGTCAGTGTGTCATTTTCTAGGAGCAAAGTACTTTTTATGTTATCAAGATTATGATTATCAAAGTCATTATTATTATTATTATCATTATTATTATTATTATTATTATTATTATTATTATTATTATTATTATTATTATTATTAATAAAATCATATTATCATTGTCACTAGAATTGATAAAATTATATTATTAAAAATATTAACAGCGAAAAATACATCATTGGTAACCTGGCTGGTAATATTAGTTGGCTGGCGAATTGGATTCCCTAGAAGCAATGATAAACCATAGAATATTTCCAGATTCAACGAATATACTTTGTTGCTAGAGAAGGAGGACCTCCATTTTTGAAGTACGCGAGCAGATGCTCCCCATATCAAAATGCTCAATATCACGAGAATCCAAACGATCCCTGGAAGAATTAGATTTATTCTCATTAAATTTATATAAAAAGTAGGGAGACATCCATAAAGCTAAATAATATTATATTTTCTTATAAATGATCAATAATTCAAGAGAACCAGGATATTACAATAGTAAGAGACATATCTGCCCTTATTCTCGAAAAAAAAAAGAATTTTATTCCAAGTATCACACATTCAAAATAATATAAAATTGTACATATATGTAGGCCTATATTTATATATTTGAATATATGTATATATATATATATATATATATATATATATATATATATATATATATATATATATATATATATATATATATATATATATATTTATATATATATATATATATATATATATATATATATATATATATATATATATATGTATATATATATATGTATATATATATATATATATATTTGGGCTCAGGCCATGTCGTCCTGATGGAAGTTCCTAAACGGTAGCTTTCTAGGGTATATTTGACTACAGTGATATTCCCAGAGAATTTTACCGTAAGGTATCCAGAATTCTAACTCCTGGAGCGAATATCCCTAAATAATCTCACAGGGATATCGCATAATATCAGAGGACGTATTCTTGACACGTCACATAGCTATCTTCGCCCCGAACAGTATTAATGCTTCGAGGGGGAATAGTGACAAGAATCTGAAACGAGAATGAAAAGAGAGCCGCTCATAAGGCATCTCTCCTATTCCGTTTCCAGTGTGTATCTGATGAAGGCGGTAGCGCCCTCTTTACTCCTTTTCGTGTAGCTCTACTACTCGGTGTTTTCCTTTGTGTTCTCTCGTTATTTTGGATTTAATTCAACATTTTGATGACTTCTCCGGCCTCTTCTGCCTCTAGGAAGTTGAGTATAATTTTTACTATGTATAAATGTAAGCTCTTGTCGTTATGAATGAAATCAAAAGTGATTTTAACATAAACAAGAGCTGTTGCCTACCGGAGGCATCCTGGATGCTGTCGCTCGCTCTTATGGGTCAGTTAGTTAGCTAAAGCAACGTTCCCGGTTTGTTACACTTTAATAATTTTGCTATTTAGCTACTCTAGAAATGCTTATATTGTTCAGTCAGTGTTAGCTCGGTGATTTTGACACAGGTCGAGGTACCGATCCTGCCTTTCACGAGGCTTCGTAGCCTAGACGTCTGGCACTAGTACTTTCATGTATGGTATAAGTTTTTCCGAGTGTTATTTTATTGAAGCTATAGGCAAATATTTTATACATGTAAGATATTGTTGAATGTTTTTTCCAAGATTGTATACGAGAGAGTTTCGGTGATTTAGGTAATCGATTCTCATCTTACCTAGTCTAGTATTCTAGGTACAGTAGTATACTTTCGCACATCCCCGATTGTTCTTTTTCTCCTCTGGAGGCTAAGTTCAATCCCTCTCTCCCTTTGTAAGCCTTCGGCTTAATCTTAGTGGTTCTATGGTTCTATCTGTATAATAATTCAGGTATAACTATTCTAGGATATGTCTGTCCTTACCTGATAACCAGAGTGACTGGTTTTTTGGGTTAGGGCAGAACATCAGAATTTCTATTCAGTGGTCTGCTTCTTCCTAGCATAGAGAAAGAGTCTCCTTTGCTAGGTTAGGGGCGGACACAGGAAGCTTTGCTTCCCTAGTCCATGTTGGAAGGATGATTCCTTCCTCTAGTGGCCTAGCAGACTGTCCTGTGTTGTTTTTCTTGGGCTGGTGAATGAGTTTTCTCTGTTGCCCGGCGAAATAGCTTCACCTAACTTTGTTCTGGTTGGGAGGAGGTTAGCAAGTTTTGCCAATCTTCCTCCCTAATAGACAACTCTTGGTTAGGATGAGCTTCCCTAACGGCTGAGTATGTCTCCTGCTAGAACGAAGTCTATAGGACCCTTATCCCTTCCCCACCTCTCTTTCTTTTATTTTCTTTTAGCCGCAGTCCTACTTCCGTACTTAGTATAGGTTAGGATGGAGCACTACGTGTCGGCTGGCAGAGACCCTTTATTCTTTGCAGAGTGAACCCCAGACCTCCCTTGGTCTCTCTTCCATGTCCGTCGGTAGAGCCCGGCAGACTATGGATTCTTTGGAAGCCTGAATGTTACATTCTCCCCTTCCATAAGTTCACTTTTTCTGGATGGAAGGTCGTATGGCAATGCCGCCTTATAACCTTACATCCATACTGTTTCTCTGTCTATTGTGTTGCACCCCTGACCCGGCTGCTGGCTTAACAGCCGACAGCCAGGCAGGTGGAGGTTCTCTGGTTCTTGGCTACTGTCAGCAGGCACGGGTTTTATAACCTTTGCCTGCCAGCAGGGGAAACACAGTCCGAATCTGCTGGCTACTACGATAGCGGCCGGCAGCCGGGTTTTAGTGTTTTCAGCCGTCGGCTGGCAATGATTGCCGGCCGGCACACAGTCGCGAATCAGTGGGCTGCTGCCTATTAGTTAAAGATAGTATATCTTTGATCTATAAAGGGGTAGTTGCCGGCCGGCATAATAACATGCGATGTACAGTAGTTGCTATATTTGTAGTGTAGTACACACTGTATTAGTAGAAACTGCTGTACAGAGTTTGTGATAACACTGAAGTTCTTCATCATACCTAATGTTATCTTGTACAGCCTTTTGTTGAGACCGTACTTTATATAGAAAGTGAGTTTTTTCTGTATTCTTTCAATCCCGTATATTAAAACTACACATCAAATTTCCGTTTAGGAAATTACATAAGGTATTCTAGTATAGAATTAACCTTAGTTTTAATATTTTGGGAGGTTACAGCAATTGACTGAACAGGAAATACAAGTATGTGTCTTTACTTCTTTCTTTTATAGCTTTTCTATATAAGCTAAATGTTTCAATATAAGTGAAAAGCCTTCACTTGATACTCATGGATTTTTCTTCTCTTTACAGGAGGACCATCCGAAATGCGGGAGTGTGTTCTGTAATCTCCGCAGTAAGAACTTCTGTGGACATCAATATTGCAGGAGGTACGCAGCATGCACAGCCTCCAGAGGTGTTCTCCGCTATTGGGACCCTCAGGTTTGTACAGTTTGTTCTAACCTGATTACCGAGGCTTTTGATGACCCTAAGTCAACGGAGTCAAGGGATGCTGCCAGGGAAACGTTACGATCCTGGGTGAGGGGTTTTCAGAAAAAAACCTCAGGTTCCTACTTTCCAAATGAGAAGATGAGGGCCTACCTTTTCCCTAAAGCATCGGCTGATGCAATCATCCCCCAGCCTCAGGTGGAGATACCAATTGCCCTGAATCCGGTAGATTCTGAAGTCTCAGCCGCCCTTCAAGACATCCAAGTGGACGATAGGATGTCGGAAGTGTCGGATTCTACTGAGAAGGACCTTCTAGGAGAAGGTTAGGAGGAGGAGCTGTTTCAGACTCCTCAAGTAGAAGAGCAAGAAATCGACGAAGTGTCGTTTACGTCGGTTCCGGACCCAGAACCAGTTCCTTCTACATCGTCTGCTATCCGAGATGAACTGGGAAGAACTCTTTCTTCCATTGTTGAGATGATCCAACAAATCCAAAGGAAGAATGATGAGAAGGAAGCTGCAATGAAACTGGAGTTACATAGACTTGCAGCATCACGTGGGCCCCAAAAGCGGCTCACCGTGAAGGATCTTCCCTTGTGCTCGAATACCAATCCTTGGAGGTATGCCGAACACATGCCAATGACAACCGGGGAGATCGTGATCTCAGAAAAGTTGGGAGCAATTCCCCTGGAAGAAGTGGAATTTTGGCCCAACAAAGATTTTTATCCGGACTGCTATGCCCGTCTTAGGAAGGAACCGGAGGTCATAGTTTTATGCCATAGTAAAGCTCAGACGTTACTAACGAGCTCGATGAAAGATAGGGGCTTCACTAACTCAAAGGTGCCTGCCTTGAGTAAGAAGCTTCCCTCCTTTGTGGTCTCTCCTACCAGAGCCTTTCCCTTCATGGAAAAGGGATATAAGGCTGCCTTAAATGCGGGAGTGGCAGGGAAACCATGCCCCTCCTTGGAGGAGTGCAAGCCGTTAAATCTGACCTTGGCCTTGGACCAAGAAGACTTGAAGGACGTACACCTTACCTTCTCAGTCGGGAAACTGGAAGCTGGTATTGCTGAACGCCAGTTCGGTGAGGAGCTTCCAAAACTGTCGGAGGCTCTCTTGCGTAGAGAGCAAGAGACAAAGAAAGGACTTGCAGCATCGATGTCGTTGCAAACGACACTAGAAACAATGGCAAGTGGCCCCAAGAACCAGGACATGTTCATGGTTGTGGCCAAAACCCATCTGGCCACAGTTACGAAGGATTTCTATAGCTTTATTAAAGCTAGGAGAGCCTGTAGAGAGTTCGTGTTCGCCTCGGTTGCGGTGAGGCACGAACTGAGGAAACTGATCTCCTCTCGTATTTGGGGCAAAAACCTCTTTCCCGATGAAGTGGTTAAAGAGGTAGTAGACAAAAGGCCTAGGCCATCCTCTCGGCTGGCTAAACCCTACTGACAGCAACATGAACAACGACTTCCTGTGACCGCGGTACCTCAAACAGTGGCACAACCTCCAACCACGTACCAGCTGGTACCTCAACAAACAGCGACACTGTCGCCAGTTCTTAACCCAGACTCCGAAAGTCAGACTTCTTCCTTTTGTTCGAGAGCCAGAGGAACAGCCAGAGTTTCTTCTAGACGCCCTTCAAGAAGAAGGGGATCCAGGGGAGGACGCGGTCAAGGAGGCAAGGCCTCAGGTCCACAACAGCAGAAGTAGATACTTTCAGTAGGAGGGAGATTACAGCTTTTTAGGGATCGCTGGACCTTCGATCCCTGGGCCCACCGCCTAAATAAGAATGGACTAGGTTGGAGCTGGAGCAGTCCTCCACCTCAATTTCCACAATTCTTCCAACACTCAAGCCCCGCTCTGGAAGAATATGTCCGAGAGCTCTTAGTCAAAAGAGTAATCCGGACGTTTAAGTCCATCAAATTCCAAGGAAGGCTGTTTTGTGTTCCATAGGAGGACTCAGAAAAACTCAGAGTCATTCTGGGCATATGCTGTGTCTATAGACTTGTTTGACGCTTATTGGCACGTTCCAATTATTCGTCACCTCTCCCCCTACCTAGGCTTCAAGTTACTTTGATAACTTTACGCCTTCAGAACCATGCCTTTCGGGCTAAACATAGCCCCAAGAATTTTCACGAAGCTCGCGAACGCAACCGTCCATCAGTTACGCCTAAAAGGGGTCCAAGTAGTAGCCTACTTGGACGACTGGCTGGTGTGGGCAGCATCCAGGACAGAATGCATGCAAGCTTCTAAGATAGTGATCCAGTTCCTGGAACATCTGGGATTCAAGATCAACATTAAAAAGTCTCGTCTTTCTCCAGCTCAAAAATTTCAGTGGCTGGGAATCCACTGGAATTTGGAGTCACATCGGCTTTCCATTTCTAGTAAGAAGAGGAAAGAAATAGCAGGATCTGTCAAGAGACTATTGAAATCCAAACGGATAGCAAGACACAAACAGGAGAGAGTGCTGGGCTCTCTACAGTTAGCTTCGATAGCAGATCCAGTGCTAAGAGCACAGCTTAAGGATGCAACAGAAGTCTGGAGAAAATATGCATCAAATGCGCAAAGAAATTGCACCTGTCAGCAGTTCACATTCAAGAGTTCCGCAATGTGACAGCGGACGCTCTATCTAGGTTTACACCTATAGAATCAGAATGGTCCCTTGACGCAGGATCGTTCTCCTTCATCACGAGTCAAGTCCCAGAGCTGCAGATAGACCTCTTTGCGACGAAAGACAACAAGAAAATAGTTCGTTACGTGTCCCCTTACGAGGATCCGTTAGCGGAGGCTGTGGACGCTATGTCCCTGGGCTTGATCAGATGGTCCTGTATCTATCTGTTCCCTCCGCACACCTCCTTTTGAAGGTCCTCGATATGTTGAGATCCTTCAAAGGGAAAGCTGCAATAGTGGCCCACAAGTGGCCAAATACCGTGTGGTTCCCTCTGGCATTGGAACTGCGATTAAAATTCGTTCCGCTACCGGATCCATCCCTGTCTCAGCGAGAACAGAAGTCGACTGTCCTCGCTCCATCACAGAAAACACGGAACCTACATCTCATAATTTTCTCTCCTTAACAATGAGAAAAAGATTCGGTGTTTCAAAGTCGGTTTAGACTTTTGGAGGAAACCAGAAGACATTATGAGGCTTCAGGGAAGAAATAGCTATCCTCTGTCAAGGCGAAGAAACTGAAAGAAATCCCTACAGATTCCTATTTATCATTCTTCATTCACCTTCATGAGCAAGGTTGAGCAGCCTACACAATTCTATTGTTCAAGCCTGCCTTGACAAGTCAGATACCATATGCCTTACAGGTCGACCTTTCTAACGACGTTCTTAATGAACTAGCCCTTCAGCGCTTCCAAAGACCATTTGCTTGGTCATTAGATATGATTCCTCATTGTGTATAAATAATGGACAATGAGGAATGTGCTAAGAAGGTTTTGAATTTAAGTCATATTTCTGTTTGTACTCGCCTTGGGGGCCAGAGTTAGTGAATAGTGGCTCTCTCTACAGAGGAAGGCCACGTCCAGTTCTTGGAGGGAGAACTGAATCTATTTCCAGACCCAACGTTTCATACCAGGAACAAGCTACCCACCAACAGGTGGGGTCCCTAGAGAATCTGCCCTCTGGAAGAAGATGCATCTCTATGTCCAGTGGAGTGCCTAAAGGTCTATCTTCATAGAACTTCAGACTTTATGGGAGGACAGCTGTTCAGAAGAGAAACCCTTGGTTCAAAGTTATCTATAACTAAGGGCGAAATTCACCCGTGTTATTCGCAGAACGGATCCAGACAGTACACCCGTTAGTCATGACCCGAGGAAAGTTGCCTCCTCCATAAAATTTCTTTAATTATATGGACTTTGAACATCCTTGTTTGCACACCGGCTGGTAGTCATCCAAGGCGTTCTTTATGCACTATGCGAAGCAAGTGGAGCAACATATGAGATCTGTGGTAGCAGCAGGTAGAATTCTTTAACCTTCTGTTTTAAGTCGGCGAGGAACAGTGTAATTAATTTGGGACGATTAATTAAGAGGGTGCGCGTGTAGTCACTGTATGTTACTACACGCTGAGCGATAGGTCACAAAAGTGTCCTTACGAACTGTTCCATTGACGTTGGTAATCTATAGCATAATACGGACACTTGTGCCAAGCGTTTTTTACGCTAGTATCTGTAAACAGTATACAGACTATATCATTATTATTAATAATTCTATTGAAGTGGCAAATCTGTTTCCTAGTAGATGAAACAATATTTTCTGTTTGAATGTTTTTCTTTATGCTTTTATGCATATCATCCACATTATATAAATTTTATAAATGTGATCTGATATGTTCGTTTATTAAATTTTAATAAACAAGCCCACACTCATTTTATTAGAAATGTACTGAGCATTAAGATTAAAATATGGATATTTTTATCATGGTATCTCTTTCGAGACTGTTCCCTGATTCAATCAAAAGTCCACTCACTCTAACCCTTCCTTGGAAGGGTTGACGTGGTACCCTAACGGGTTGGTGGCAAAGAGGCAAAATTTGTTTCTATGTGGATACAACCATTATCCAATAGTTACTAGGAGTGGTCACTTTGGGGAAGGTGTCACAAATTCATTCTGACTTTGGTGACTTTTATACAAACTTTGCTTTATAATGTATAGGGCAAGACCACTATACAAGCTTGTCATTTTGTCATCCATAAGTTTTTATGTACTCCTCGAGACTTTTCCAGAGTCTAGTATGACTCATCCCTGTAGGGGGCAGGAAGCACTAACATAGTTCATGCTTAGATGAAATGATGTATGACAGTAACATCATAGGTCTCTAGGTCTAGACGGACCAGGAAAATACTTTCTTGAGAGTACGGCACTGATTGGGAATCCACAGATACAGTAATGCTCTGGTAAAATTCCATCAGGACGACATGGCCTGAGCCCAAAAAACGGATTTTGAGCGAAGCTTATTGACCCCTCCCTATAATACAGTATCTGTACTACCTCGTATATCGCTACAAGGAATAAAGAGGGCGCTACCGCCTTCATCAGATACACACTGGAAACGGAATAGGAGAGATGCCTTATGAGCGGCTCTCTTTTCATTCTCGTTTCAGATTCTTGTCACTATTCCCCCTCGAAGCGTTAATACTGTTCGGGGCGAATATAGCTATGTGACGTGTCAAGAATACATCCTCTGATATTATGCGGTATCCCTGTGAGATTATTTAGGGATATTCGCTCCAGGAGTTAGAATTCTGGATACCTTACGGTAAAATTCTCTGGGAATATCACTGTAGTTAAATATATCCTTGAAAGCTACCTAATAGGAACTTACATCAGGACGACATGGCTACCTCACCCAAAAATAGATTTTTCGCTTTGCTCAAAATCCGTTATATATATATATATATATATATATATATATATATATATATATATATATATATATATATATATATATATATATATATATACATATATATATATATATATATATATATATATATATATATATATATATATATATATATATACATATATATATATATATATATATATATATATATATATATATATATATATATATATATATATATATATATATATATATATATATATAATATATATATATATATATATATATATATATATATATATATATATATATATATATATATATATATATATATATATATATATATATATATATATATATGTGTGTGTGTTAGCAATACATGTTTGCCAGTGGATATATAAGTGAATGAGCAACTTGGAAGAGTAACAAGAGCTTGGGCTGTGGAGGATATGTCCCCCTAAACCTGGAAGAAGTAACTGGCATCAGGGTGACGGATTGGGATTAAGGCAAGAGAGAAGTTGTCTTTTTGGTTTTTACCCCAAATGCCTGGCGGATGATCTTACTGGGATTAGTATGGACGAGCTGGGGTCACTTGCCTTAGTTAGATAGGCTCTGCGCATCACAAGGAACTAGCTATCCTTTGATGAATCTAGCCAATGAATACTCTATGGATTTAGTCAGTCAATGGAAAGCGAAGATCATGGAATGGTCCCCAACCCCAGGTGTAGTAAGGTATTAAGAATCTCCTTTTTATAAAACTAAACCTTGACATTTGGAAAACTAGAACCATGAATCAGATAGGGAAGTTACAGCAAGAGGAGAGTGAAATTATGAAATATATTATGGATACCTTAGCCCTCAGTGAAACACTTTGTAAAGGGATTGGCAAGGAAACCATAGACCAAGACTATATATATATATATATATATATATATATATATATATATATATATATATATATATATATATATATATATATATATATATATAAAGAGAGAGAGAGAGAGAGAGAGAGAGAGAGAGAGAGAGAGAGAGAGAGAGAGAGAGAGAGAGAGAGAGAGAGAGAGAGAGGTGTAGATATTGGTAGTGATCACCAGATCCTCATTGCCACGCTGAAATTAAAATTAAAAGCACCCACCTGAAACATAGATGGAATGCCTAGGTTTGATACTAACTAAGCTTCTAGAAGATGAGCACAGAGAAACATTTGCAATTAAATGTAGAAATAGAGTTGCAGTCTTAGAGATTTTGAGAGATGAAGAGCAGACAACTAATGAAGAATGATGTGATACCAGTGAAGTTTTTGGACATGCAATCACAAGAAGAAAACGCTGGATATCAAATATTGGGATTCTATAAAAAGGAGGTTAAGTAAAAATTGATTGTTAAAATTTTTCGAGGAAGTAATGAAAATTACAAGGTAGAGCATGCTAAGTATTCCAGTATTGATAGCGAAGTTAAAAGTAAAGCCAAGAATGACTGGCGAGAGAATTTAGACAGTAAAGGAGATGAGGCCGACAAAGCTATGCATTCAGGAAGTGTCTATGGAGTAAGAATTGCTTATAGAATTATAAATGAAAAATCTAAAGGGGCAAAGAAGAGGAGGCATATACCCTTCAAAATGAGGGATGGATCTGTTATAGCAACAGAGCATGAAGAAAGGCATCGTTGGATGGAACACTTAATGAGGTCATGAATAGGAGATATGAAGGGAATAATTTGAATGATATACCTGAAGCTGATGAAGACCTTGATATGCCCATGAATTAATTCAGTGTGTTTGAAGTCAAAGCTATCACTAAAAAAATAAAGAGATGGAAAGCCCCTGGATACGATGAAATGACTACTGAGATGAGACTGGCCGAGAATGAAGTGACTCCTAGATTACTTACAAGATTACTTTGTAGGATGTGGCAGGAAGAGGAAAAACCTGATGAATGGGAATTAGGAGTGTTGGTGATAATGTCTACAAATGTTGACCTGACTGATGGGAATAATTAGAGGCATCACACTTACGTCAGTTGTCATGAAATAATATAATATTCTTATTCTAAAGAAGCTAGAGAAAAAGATTGATGAAAATATGAGAGATGAACAAGCAGGACGTAGAAACGGTAGAAGCTGCACAGACCAAATTTTCATTTCAAGACGTAACACAATGCGAAGAATATAGAAGACCGCTTTTGGTAGCATTTGTCAACTGTGAAAAATCCTTTAATTGTATGTATCAACCAATTTTGTGGAGGGTCCTACGTTATTTTGAAATTCCTCTTCAATATGTAAATTTCATTAAGTCTGTCTACGAGCATAGCAAGTGCAAAGTTATTATTAGTGGAGTCCTATCAAATGCCTTTCCAGTGAACAGCGAAGTACTCCAAGGGAATATACTGCCACCTATGTTGTTTATCCTCCTCATGGATTTTGTAATACGTAGAACAGTGAGAAAAGGATTGGACTGGATTGGTAATAGGAAATTAGCTGACATAGAGTATGCTGATGACACTTCTTATTAGCAGAACATAACGAGATTTACAATGCTTGCTTACCAGAATGCATGAAATATCACATGAGGTTGGGTTCAAGATAAATAGAAGAATATAGAGGATAAGAACGAGATATAAAATGGAAGATGAAATAGCATTAGAAGGAGAAAAGAATAATGAGGTAGAATCATTTATATATTTAGGAACTATGATCTCTAATATAGGGTCTTTAAAATTGAAGTTTAATCAAAGATTGAAAAAAGAAAATCAAACAATGGCTAGGTTGAATCAAATTTGCAAATCAAATCCCCTGAAATTACATAAAAAAAATCAGTCTATATATTAGCTTAGTGAGATCAGTGTTACTGTATATGAATCATGGTATCAAAATAAAACAATCGCCAGCAGATTTAGTATATTTGAGAACAAAGCCCTCCAAAGAATATTGGGAGATAAACGTTAGTGCATAATGAAAAAGGACACTATAAGATATATTACTCGAGTGCATATGGATTAGGTCATCGTGAGGGGTAAATGGAGATGGTTAGGACATGCTCTTCGCACTCCACAAGAGATATTAGTTCACCAAACATTTAACTGGGCTCCACAAGGTACAAAAAGAGTTAGAAGACCCAGGCCCACGTAGCTGAGGACTATGAAGCGTGAAGTCGGGGATGATGAATGGAAAAGTGTTGAATTAAAAGCATAGGATAGAGACAACTGATGGAATCTATCCGAGGCCCTTTGCGTTAAAATGCATAGAAGGAATTATATATATATATATATATATATATATATATATATATATATATATATATATATATATATATATATATATATATATATATATATATATATATATATATATATATATATATATATATTGCTATGGAATTATATATATATATATATATATATATATATATATATATATATATATATATATATATATATATATATATATATATATATATATATATATATATATATATATATATATATTGTGGAGAATTTTTTTAATGGGTATGTTCTGAGTGGGAACTTAGTCCGGGAAAGTCTCCTTATAACAGTTACATAAAGTTCAACAGGGGAGGATATGAGCACTTACTCTCGGGGCACAAACACCCTGCTAATACTTTACTGTCACAATTCACAAACCAACACTCTTTAAATACAAAAGGGGGAAATTTTACTGTCCAGAGGCCGAAGCACTCCACACGTAGAAATCTCAATAATTTATGGCCTACTCTAGCTTTGTCAGGTCTATAGTCACCTCATTCTCAGGCTCTGTTCCGGCTCCGTCCCAGCTACCCCAATGAAATGCTGGACAGTTATTTTACGTTAATGTAAGGAAGACAAAATCCAAAATGGGAGCAGTGATGTAAAGTAGTTTAAAAGTTTAAAGATAAGGATCTTTACCTTCGAAGCAAATATATTAATGCAAAGTACCTCGCTGTTACCACCTATAGACTTACTTATGTTTTCTCTTTAAATATTGGGTACTTTGTCCCGTGATCAACTATCCATTTCACACATTAAAATAAATGAGGGAGCAAAAATACTAAGGAGGTTTGATTAACCTAATATTGATTTATTCACAAATTTACATTGAAACAAAACGGACATCTTAACAAAGACAAAAATGGAATAATAAAGCGAATGCAAATTAAGAGCAATTCAAAATTATAAAGATGATGGTTTAGACACGCGGTCTGCAATAATCAAAATGGGGTCTGGCACGTGGCCCACGTGACCCAGAGACTATGCTAGTCTCAAACCAGAAATAATAATGGAAAAATATTTACACAATCCCACTGCACACAGTCCGAATAGTGTAATTAGCCCGGTTCCCTATAATGTTAAAATTAGTCTAAGCTAATAAAAAATGGGGGGAAACTAAATGGCCATTGATGTAGTACCTGCACTCCTTTAAGATCAGTCCTATGCCCGTGATAGCTGTTGACCTGGTTGTTGCACTAATGGGCACGTTGCACTCTTTTCTGGCCCACCCCAAGAATCCTTTTTCTGGTAATATGGTTCCCAGGTTCCACTCCTTCAAAGTCTCCAGCCGGCAGCCACAGGACTCCTTGGTGAGTCACGTTTTGGAAGAGGGGGATGGCGGGGGTGAGCCAGAAGTGCATGGATTCAATGTCCAGGCAGGTCAGCAGGCTAGGGCAGCTTCTCGTAGAATGGGCCGACACAGAGGTCGAGGAGATCACCTGGCTTCACCTTGCCAAACAAGTGACGGTCATGATGCGCACGGTAATCCATTGGGGTTGCCATATCGGGACTTAAGGACAGGGCAATATATTGTTGAAAGGAGTGCAGAGGAGGCAGGATTTTGTACTAAATACTCAGATAAATCTTGCTGCTCTGAGGGAGGTTATATATACAATAATCCTACCTATTCTGGCTTGCTAAAAATTAATATTTAAAATGATTAATTAGCAATGGACTGGTACGATAGGCATACATCTTAAAATTAACAAACCTTAATTGGTATTGAGAAATATAAGATGCATTAATTCAGCAGTATTGAAATTTATATTTAGAATTCAGTTTAGGAATTTAATCTCAACCCATGTAGCTTAAGGATAGAACCAACATACGCCGGGGTTACAACTAAGGCCATCTGTTGTGCGTATCTACGCTGTGACGTCATGAGCATGGCGTGCGCCACTGTCAACAAGTTTAGATTAGTCCTCCCTATGTTTCGTTAAAGAAAACTAGATGTAGGAGAGAATGTTTAAGGGGTAGCTATAGTATTAGTAGAAGAGAGCTAAAAATACGATTGAAAGAAGAAGAGTGAAGAAAATTCTTCACACACATATATATATATATATATATATATATATATATATATATATATATATATATATATATATATATATATATATATATATATATATATATATATATATATATATATATATATATATATATATATATATATATATATATATATATATATATATATATATATATATATATATATATATATATTGTTACTGTCATTAGCATACCCAGTTATATCTTGAGTTTTGAAACAATACTAAAATACATTCCACCAAGGTGGACGAGGTACTTCCCGCTCTACTGGGTAGAAGTAAACAATCACAACAACTGCTGCCACAGATTCAAGCACATGAAATGTGACTTGCTTGTCATGGATTTCTTCATATATGTCTAATGGATTAAGTCCCCAAAATTGTGGTAAGATGCGTTAATTTGCTTATAGTATGTATTTTTGTACTTTTTTGATATTATGTTTTTATTTGTACCTTTGATATAACCAATGGCATCCTACCAGTTTTGTAGAACATGTAGCAATAGCTTCGTAGGCATTAACCTAAAAGTGTTTTCTTTTCTTTTCAGTTATACTCAATCAAGGGCTCATGGTTTATATAATAAAGTAACTACAAAAAAAGACCATGGAATGTTATTGATACCTAATTTGATAATCAACACCGAACGGGGCTAAAATCAACAAATAAATACAGAACCACGTACTGTTCACAACAAGAACAAGATAACACAATTCGGATAAGGATTGATGAACCTAAGAATAGGAGCCTAACCTAACCTACTTAGAAGGCAACGTGGAAAATCTACGAATCAAGACAAAATGGAGCTTAATGAACAAGAGTGTCGGAGTTTCGAACTGATCATTCGAAAGTCCCGCCATTTAACTCCACAAGCGTTACGTTAAATTGAGCTAAGTCTGGAAGATCTCACGGGCGTTGATGCCAATGACTATGGTCCAATACGTGACGGTATTAGGGCATAAAATTTGACCACCTGTTGGGGAAGGAGCGGGTGTCAGAGAAATTAAGTGTTTGTTATTTACGAATCACAGAATTCGTCTCTTATTACTGCACCACGATAAAAATATCAATGTATATGTTTAGAGCCTAGGACTTTCTAGTTTGGTGGATTATAGCAAATTATGGCCTTTAGCCGAAGCATTAAGCTCATCCTTCAATCTGAAGTAAGACTTTAACAGTTTCTCAGTCTTGTGGTCGATAAAGAAGCTTTATCAGACCCCTTTTAAATAAATAACGTAAGAATACCCTCCCCTCTACCAAGGACACTTTAGTTAGCGCGGTAGACCGAAGTTTTCTTCGGAGCTGTCCAGAGCAACGGTCGTCCTCTCTACCTATAGTCCCCAAACAAGTAAGTTGTTCTTTGTTACTCTCTCTTATCTCCGCTCCTAACTGCGTGAAACTAGGTCTGTTCCCCCTAGTCTTTTTTTGAGTGCCAAGTGTTTCATATATATCTGTCTATAACTTTGTGATCCCAGTGATAGAGGATTAGATTTTTCACCAAGATATATCAGAGAACCTTGGTAGGTGTTTTACCAAGGTATTATATTGAAATTGAGTGAATTTAGTTCTTTTTTAGTCCAACATAGACTTAGTGCCCCACGGGCACATGTTACAGACCCCAAGGGAGATAGTTTCATTTATCAATTAGTTCAAATGTTTTAGTGTGTAATTTCCTTGTTAAATAGTTATTTTTGTAATAAATTTGTAAAGTGTATTCATATCTTATTGAATCCTGGACAATTTTAGGAGGCTAACCTCTTCAAGGTCTTGTTATCGGCCAAAACCATCGGGCCTAGAATCATAATTGGAATCAGTCGGAGAAAATTCACGACATTTGGTCCTTCGAACTGGATAACAAGTTCCTCCCAGAGCTAGAAAGGAAATCAGTAAAGTATGATCTTTTAGGGTAATCCTAATAGGAGAGAGAGAGAGAGACGTAACAATTGGAGTCCTCAGCGTCCCGATGTGCGATCGACCGTGTGTGCCTCTAGTTTTATTTGTGCCCCCATCTTTGTAACTTAAACCTTATTCTGTTCCTAGTTTGCCAAACCCTCCCTAAATAGAGTAAAGTCAGTCAAAATGGCCGTGGCCACGGTCATACACATCGAGGCGTCGATGGGCCTCATAGTTGACTTACTGAGTGAAACACAATGCGCACTAGTAGAAACCTACTCTGAATCAGTGGACCTGAATCTGGTCACGGAATTACAAGAGGAGGTAAGACAGCTAAGAGAGCTGTATAAGAATCAATATGTAAAACTAGAACCTAGTTTAGAAGCCCGAATCAGGCACACGTTTGGAGAAGCTACGCGAGCTTCTACCCTTCTATATAATCGCATTGACAGAGTGAAAGTCGCTCCAACGGGGAATGTTTCACTCCCCCTATTGAAGCCGCTGCCTCTCCCCACGTTTGAAGGGGAAGTGCAGGAATATGCTTCATTTTGAGAGCTCTTTACGATACATGTACATCGAAGAGCAGATTTAGATGATGTATCTAAATTCACATATCTGTTGGGGACCTTAGGCAGAGAGCCGCTTAGGATCGTGAAATCCTTAAGTGTAACCGCCGCAAACTATAATATAGCGTTAGATCTTTTAGATAAAGAGTATGGTAATGTCCATCAGACACTCGTAATTTTACACAGAAAGTTGGCTAATATCTTTGTACCCTCATTAGATCCTGTAGAGCTGAAAAGGTTCCATTTCGAATTAACGATTATAATTGAGCAAATTAAGAGGTTAAGTGATAATGATATAGGCCATGGTATGGTCATGAGCCTCATTAATCAAAAGTTGTCTGAAGGGAAGCTCTACAGGAAAGTGGTCGAGCATCTAAGAAAGTGTGACGTTAGATGAGTTCTTTGACGCAATAGATTTCATTATCAGAATGCTCGAGGACGATGCCTTGCAAAGAGGAGATAAACTTGAACCTGGCAAGAGAGTAGACATCAGTGTAAGAGCGAAGATAAAACCCATCCACAATAATTCTTGTCCCTTTTATAACGAACTGCACCCTCCTCACGGAGGCCGACAAGTAATTGACGTGATTGCCAGACGTCGCATTTTGCTAAAAAGGGGCCTCTGTTTCAATTGTACAAAGTCTGGTCATTGAAGTGATAAGTGTCCCGTCCCAAACTCTTGTAAAAATTGTAATGCTAACCACCACACAGCCATTTGTGATAATTATAATGCGGGAAGATGACCGCAATCAGGTCCAAGTAATAGTAGTAGTCCGTCTACAACGTCCCGCCCCGTAGTAAATGCGACACCTCGACAGCACGAAACTGCCCCCCGCCCATCTAAAGATAAAGTGGAATCCAAACAGTGCAAAAGTGCAAAGATCGCACAGACGTCCGAAGTGGACCTTCCATGTACCATCTTGCCAACGGCTATGGCCGAAGTCAATCATAAACAAGGTAGCAAGCGAGTCTGCTTATTCCTCGATTAAGGAAGCCAAAAGAGCTTCATATCTACAAAAACCGCGAGACAATTAGGCCTACCGGTGGTAGGAAGGGTAGCATTGAACATAGCTCCGTTTGGCTCCGCCGAAATAAGCGGACAATATGATGTCGTAAGCTCTAGGGTAGAGATGGGAAAAAGAACAGTAAGAATGAAGCTGGTGGCACACGAAAACGTTGACGTCCCAATACATAACGCTGGTTATGTACAAGTCAGACAGCATTTGTTGAGTAAGGGAGTCAAATTAGCCGATCCAGAGAACAAGTCCGATGTACTGAAAAATGTCCACATTTTAGTAGGGGCTGATTATTTTAGCTACTTCATCATAGGCATCGAGAAGGTTGATGGGATAAATCTTTTCCTGACCCATAATGGTATGTCGCCATATGGGAAAGTGCCGCAGTGGCTAATGGAAGGGAAAAGGATTGAACAGGTGAAAACGCTGAGAGTATGTAAAATTGCGAGTGAGCCGTACCTGTTTGACGTAGATGAGTGGTGGTGTTTGGACCGTGTTGGCATCGCCCCATCAGAGCAATATACTGTTCGCGAGGCGGAAGCCATGCGAAAGGTGTCACAAAGGGTTGTAAAGAAGCCTGAGGGATATCAGGTTAGCCTACCATTCGGGTCTGATGCTAGGCCAGATACGAACTATCGAAACGCTGTAGCGCAGTTAGAGTCGTTGCAAACTAAGTTCAGGAAGGACAGGGAATATTTTGATCAATATCAGGGAGTGATAAATAAATATCTTGAAGCAGGTTTTATATCAGAAGTGAAGGAACCCAAGGTTGAAGGGTATTATATGCCGCATTTTGGAATTAAGAAAGATAGCCGCATGACCCCCCTCAGAATCGTGTTCAATGCCTCGGCAAAATCAAAGGGTCATAAATCGTTGAATGAATGCCTCTTACCTGGCCCCAATCTGGTAGAATTAGCATATCATTTGCTCATAAGGTTCAGGTTGAACAAATATGCCATGCTAGCTGACATCAGCAAGGCCTTCCACCGTATTTTGTTAGATCCCCGTGATGCCTAATACACACGATTTCTGTGGCCCGAGGTAGCAGGTCGAGCCCTCACCTTCGCCTTTAGAGTCGTGGTGTTCGGCATCACGGCGAGTCCATTTTTGTTGCAATAAGTTTTAAATTGTCATTTCAGAAGGGAAGGTAGGCCAGATTTGGCGAAGTCCTTTTACGTAGATAATTATCTTAGTACTTTCGAGGATCTAGAGGGCATGAGGCAGGAGCTTGAGTCTGTCAATAAGATCTTAAAAGGGGCTGGTATGCCTTTAGAGGGGTGGGCGTCCAATCACTTAGCCTGCGATAGCATGAAGCAGTGGAGTGAGCCGGTGAATGTGAACGTGCTTGGGCTGCGATGGGCCCGGGACGTCGACAGATTGTGTGTGAAAGAAAGTAAGAGAATCAGTGAATTTGGGGAGGGATGGGTACCTACGAAGCGTAGGGTGCTTTCCATGTTGGTCCCCATTTACGATCCTCTAGGTTTGGTAAGTCCAATATTTGTAAGAGGAAAACTTTTCCTCTAACAACTATGGGAGGATAACATGGGTTGGGATGATGTGTTAAAGAGAGAGAAAGCTAGAGAAGCGAGTGAGTTGTTGAGTGAATTGAAAGTGGTGAGCGACATCACATTTCCAAGAGCAGTAGGTAAGAAAGGTTTAGAGCTCCATATATTCACCGATGCCAGCAGTAAGGCATACGGCGCAGTAGCATATACTAGGGACAATTGCAATCAGGTAAGCCTACTCACTAGTAAAATAAGGATCACTCCAAGGGGGATGAACAAGTTGACAATTCCCAAGCTAGAACTATTAGCATTGTTGTTAGGCTGCAGATTAGCTAGGACACTCAAAGAGCTGATAGAGCCACGAGAGATAGTCATGTGGACCGACAGCAAGGTCACGTTGGCATGGGTAGCACCTCCCGATGCCAAGGACTACAAGAACATATTTATATCTAACCGAGTGGCGGAGATTGTTTTTCTTCATCAGGTTTGCCGATTCAGTTTAAACCATGTCCCAAGCAAACAGAATCCTGCTGACGTCCTGTCCAGAGGAGCAACGAGGCAACAACTGCTAAATAACCCTCTTTGGCAAAATGGTCCGGACTTCTTGAGGACCACGGGAGAGCCTGTTCCGTACGAGGAGGACGAGCCCACCCATGAAAACACCATAGTGGCGGGGGTACAAGAAATGAGGAAGGAAATAAGACCTGTCCCACTAGGAGAGATATGGGAAATTCTACAGAGGGAAGTAGAGTTCCAATTCTTGTTGAGAGTTGCTGGGGTAATTCAAAGGTTTACCAGATTGAAACGCCATTCGTTCAGTATTGTTGTCCAACTAGAGCAAAAACATTATTTGCCTACGGTGTATGCTTACTTGGAGGGCGGTGTCAGACCCCCTCGTGAAGTTACTAATTTTGTTAGACAATTGAATCTAGTGTTGGAGGATAAATTGATTTGCACTAGGGGACGAGTGTCCCAAGTAGAGGAAATTAAACATTTAATTCTCTTGCCAGCCAAAGGGTACTTAGATAGGGCTTATTTAAGATATGTACACCGTTTGCACTTACATTGTGGTATGAATACACTAATGGGTATCTTTCAACAGAAATGCTGGGCGGCAGGCCTACATTCCATTGCGAAGCGGACCGTGCGACAGTGTCCAGAATGCGTGCTAGCCTTCCAGCCCCTGTTGAGACAGCCACCACCACCCCCCCTAACGAAGGAAAGGATCACCCTAACGAAGCCCTTTACACCAGTCGGAGTGGACCACACAGCGGCCATACAGACTGAAACGCGGCCAGGCTACATACTGATTGTGACATGCATGGCCAGCAGGGCCGTGTACTTCGATTTCTGCCCCTCCCTGGAAGCGTGAGAATTCGTCTTAGCCCTAAGACAATTTTGTGCCACCCACAGTGCTCCGTCGTTCATCACATCTGATAATCATCAAACGTTCAAGACTGCCAGCAACCTCCTTCAGGGACTCTACGAAGAGGATGAAGTCCAGCAGTTCATGAGGAGAACTGGCATAGATTGGCACTTTCAGACGCCCCGTACACCTTGGAAAGGTGGGTTATTCGAGCGCCTGATCGGAGTGACGAAACGTACCCTCCAGATAGCCCTCGGGAAGAAGTACCTGCCGGACGCCCACGTATTAATCCTTGTGATAGAAGCCGAAGCAGTGGTAAATAACAAGCCTCTAATGTACAGCGGCGACAAGTCCGAGGATGAGTTCCTCACTCCCTCCCATTTGCTGAGAGGACACCCAGTCCACCTCATGGCACTGATCTTGCCGGACGACCACCTCAATGCGACCTTCACCTCCCGGAGGCTACGGGACAGTTACATAAAACTGATAGACTCTTTGAAGGCCTTCCGAGAGAGGTGGAGAAAGGAGTATTTGAGTGCACTGAGAGCCCGACACGACTGTCGATCTGGGGAACCTTCCAAGCTGCACCCCGGAGACGTCGTGCTGGTCAAGCAAGAAAATAAAAAAAGAGCTACGTGGCCCCTTGGACGTGCCGTGGAGACATATCCTGACGACGACGGAGTCGTGCGCTCAGCCAAGGTGTTATTCGAGGATGTCGAGTCCCTGGTTCCCCTGGAAATTGCCCCCTCTGATGATGGTGTTGGAGAAGACGACGACGACGACGGAGAGGAGGGTGCGGACAACCAGGAGATGGCTCAGGCTACGACATCTCGACAACCAGCCACAGAGACCTTGGATAATAACGCTAATAGTGGTAACAATGCGGTAAGTGAGGCAAGTGAAAATGAGACAGGATCCGAGACGACGGACGCACAAGGACGTTCCACACGCCCATTGAGAAGGGCCACTGCGAAGCAGCGAGAACTCATAGAACGTTTAGTCCGGATTGAGGATATATGATGCATAGTTGGAAACAGTGAGTGAAAAAGGGAGTGCCCCATCCGGTAGGTAGGGAGGGTGGAAAGAAGTGAATGAGGTGCGAATGAATCCACAGAGGTTGGAAGTGCGTCGGGTGTGGAGAACGGGGACGGGATGGTCTCTTGTACTTACCAGCCGAGCGTTGTACAGAACCAGGCTCCTCCCTCTTGTTTCCCCTAAAGTAATTGCCAAGGTGTGGCAGTGTGGGAAAGGTGATTCCATTGATATGATTAAGGGCAGATTACCTTATGATTGGATTGTTGTATGTATTATATGTCTGGGTACATTTTTTTTATTGCCATTCTTGTGTATATGTACATGCTTATTGATTTTTGTAGGCCCATAGCCTAATTGCCTTTCTATTTAAATAGTCATGTATGTATTATATGTCTGGGTACATTTTTTATTGCCATTCTTGTGCACACCTGTGAGAGTTGATTGCCCCGGGGTAGTATTGCTGTCGATGTACATTGTGTATACTCTGTTAGAGTAGTTGGGAGCGCTACGCAACGAGCCTGACGGAGTCTTGGAGTGGTTACTCCTCCCCCGAGTCCAGTCTTGCGTAATTGACTGACGTTTCACCGCCCCTTTATTTCGGGTGTGGAGGATGTCAGGAGTTTCGAACTGAATTCGAAAGTCCCGCCATTTAACTCCACAAACGTTACGTTAAATTGAGCTAAGTCTGGAAGATCTCGCGGGCGTTGATGCCAATGACTATGGTCCAATACATGACGGTATTGGGGCATAAAATTTAACCACCTGATGGGGAAGGAGCGGGTGTCAGATAAATTAAGTATTTGTTATTTACGAATCACAGAATTCGTCTCTTATTACTGCACCACGATAAAAATGTCAATGTATATGTTTAGAGCCAAGGACTCTCTAGTTTGGTGGATTATAGAAAATTATGGCCTTTAGCCGAAGCATTAAGCTCATCCTTCAATCTGAAGTAAGACTTTAACAGTTTCTCAGTCTTGTGGTCGATAAAGAAGCTTTATCAGACCCCTTTTAAATAAATAACGTAAGAATACCCTCCCCTCTACCAAGGACACTTTAGTTAGCGCGGGAGACCGAAGTTTTCTTCGGAGCTGTCCAGAGCAACGGTCGTCCTCTCTACCTATAGTCCCCAAACAAGTAAGTTGTTCTTTGTTACTCTCTCTTATCTCCGCTCCTAACTGCGTGAAACCAGGTCTGTTCCCCCTAGTATTTTTTTGAGTGCCAAGTGTTTCATATATATCTGTCTAAAACTTTGTGATCCCAGTGATAGGGGATTAGATTTTTCACTAAGATATATCAGAGAACCTTGGTAGGTGTTTTACCAAGGTATTATATTGAAATTGAGTGAATTTAGTTCTTTTTTAGTCCAACGTGGACTTAGTGCCCCACGGGCACATGTTACAGACCCCAAGGGAAATAGTTTCATTTATCAATTAGTTCAAATATTCTAGTGTGTAATTTCCTTGTTAAATAGTTATTTTTGTAATAAATTTGTAAAGTGTATTCATATTTTATGGAATCCTGGACAGTTTTAGGAGGCTAACCTCTTCAAGGTCTTGTTATCGGCCCACACCATCGTGCCTAGAATCATAATTGGAATCAGTCGGAGAAAATTCACAACAAAGAGAAACATGAAGATCAACATTTAGGCCAAGATGAAGAGCAAGACTTGCATTCATTGAAACCTTGGCCTAGGCCTATGTCACCTTGTATGGGTAAACGAGTGAGATTGCAATCAGAAAAAGGTAAGATGTATAATTTTGATCTTCTGGTTGATGAAATCTAAAAACAAAAGATATTGTTGGGCAAGATAAATAAGAAAGCAGATTTGGCACTTTCTAAAAATGATTGTAATGTAGGCCTACTACAGGATGTTGCAAATAGGCTTCAAACAGAATTACAGAATATTGACATAACTCTCTCTAAAGTGAAAGAATTAGAAATACCAGAGGTTGATAGTTTAGAGTATAATTACCAGGAAATATGCTTTGAAAGTCACACTAGGTTAACAATATTAAAAGAAAAAATGAAACATGAACAAGAAGATAAAATGTCAAATGTCTCTTTAAAGTCAAAGTCTTCATCAAGTAGGTAACATCATACAAGTGTAAATAAATCTTCACGTGTTTCTAGTACTAAGAGAATAGAACTAAGCACAAAACTGGCTAGGTTAGGCACAGAAAGAAAGTACCATGACATAATGGAGAAGGCTAGAGCAGATTTAAAGAAACTAGAAATTAACAAAGAAATTGAAGCCACTAATGCTGAGATATGTGTAGTTAATAAAATTTTACAGGAAGAAAACTAAACTGATCCACAATCATGCTTGAGTTTTCCGTTAGGTGAAAATAACCAACCCACTGAAGGTCTCTTGCACAGATATCTTGAGGATAGTAGAGTTGTAAATTATTCATTGTCAGGTTCCAGTGTACAAAAGTCCCTTTCCTTTGCTGGAGGTTTAGAGAGTATAGACAACGATTTAGACAAAAGGAACGCAGAAATAAAGGCAATGACTGATCTAAATCCAAATGCTTAGGTGTTTAGATTCCCAACAGATTTCATACAACCAGGGAAACTAAGGCTAGACCATGATTATAATTACCAGCCCATAGGACACTCACAGCCAGGTAAACTTAGGCTAGGCCAAGAAACAAACCTGAACTCAGATTTCTAAATACCAAATGAGCCTAGGCTAGGTTGTAGTACTATAGATGAGGCATCCCATAAGGTAATAGGTGAACCTAGGCTAATAGTAGATCCCAAAAATGCCATCACTTGCAATACACAACCTGATGTTAATAGACCAAGGCTACACACTCATGAACCCCTGGCAGATTTTCATGAACAACCTAACATTATCAATAATGATAACCTATAGTACAGTCAAGTTTATCAATGGGATATTCTAAATGGTTTTGCTGATCCTCAAAATCAGAACTTAGAGAAACTAGCCGACTTGTCTGCTGCAAGACAACATAATACAATTCACCCGTTAAAGAACCAAAGATATTTTCTGGAGATTTGCTGAAGTACTCTCAATGGAAAGCATCATTTATTACATTAATTGAATATAAAACAGATGATGCTGCTGAAAGATTGTACTGCTTAGGTAAATATACGGATGGTCAGGCTAAAACTGCCATTGATAATCTTATTTCCTTTGGCACCCAAGAGGCTTACGACAAAGCTTGGAAGATACTTCATGATAGGTTTGGAATTAAATTTATTGTTGCTGATGCCTTTAGAAGCAAGCCTGAAGGTTGACCTAAGACTACAATTAATGATGGTCCAGGTTTGAGGAAATTTTTGGGTACTTTATGGGAATCATAAAGTACTTAACAATTCTTAACGATCTTAAGGAAAACAGACTTATGTTACAAAAGTTGCCTGCCCAAATTGCAGAGAGATGGAATTGTATAGTAACTAAAAGAATCACAATTGATGAAGAGGATTATCCATCTTTTGAAGAGTTTACAAGGTTCATAAGTGATGAAGCCAAGAAGGCATGTATTCCATCATCTTACATTACACTTAATAGGAGAGATACAGTATTTACATCTAAAGGAAAACAACCACAAAGTAAAGTTGCAAAGCATACATCATTTACTACTAAATTTAATGAAGTTAATAATGTTACAAATGCTGCATCTGATGAAAATAAATCTAAAAATGAAATACAAACCGAGAGTAAAATGAATGTAGGATTTACATGCTATTACTGTAGACAAAACCATGATATGGAAAAACGCCCAGAGTTCTTAAAACTTGATCTTGCTCAAAGAAACCAATATTTGACAGATAAAAAAAAATGTGTAGAGGTTGTTTCAAGGTTGGTCATTATTCAAGGTATTGTAAAAGACCAAGGAAATGTATTAAATGGAAGAGATGGCACCCAACAATTCTCCACGATGAAACCTTGAATAAAAAACCAAGTTCTGGTGATACCCAACAAGAACAGGCTGTAGCTGTAGCTAATATAATTAGTGTTAACAGATATTTTTCAGCTGATGTTCACTCAATGATTGTACCTGTTTGGTTAAGCCATAGGAATACAAATAATAAGGTCATGGTATATGCAGTATTGGATGATCAGTCAGATGCTTGTTTTATCAAAGAAAGTGTCCTAAGGTATATGAATGTCAATGGCCAAAATTCTGTCATCAAGATAGCGACTATGCTGGGTGAAGAGGCTATAAAAAGTACTAAGGTATTTGGTTTATCAGTGAAGGGCATAAATGAAAATAGTACTGTACATTTACCATGTGTCTACTCTAGAAAAACTATTCCTGCAAGAAGAGCACAAATCCCTAAAATATGTTCAGCTTTAAGATGGGCTCATCTTAAGAAAATTGCTGGAAGGCTAGTAGAGTATAATTCTGACATTGAGATAGGTCTATTGATAGGTATAAACTGTATAAAAGCTGTCAAACATTTAGAAATCCTTCCTGGGTCTGGAAATGAGCCCTATGGTCAGAGAACAGCTCTTAGATGGGGAATTATTGGTAATGTAAATGTCAATGAGAATTATTTAGAAAGTGATGTTGTTGTTAATAGAACTGTAGTTGAAGAAATTGAAATAAATTCCAAGATATCAAATAACATTTTTACAGTACCAACCAAAGTAATAGAAGTGTATGAGCCTCATCATGTCAGAGAGATGTTTGAATCTGATTTCATAAGTAATGTTAGTGACGATGAAGTAGCTTTGTCAGTAGAAGAAAGACAGTTTATTGAAATTGTTAGTAGTGGTATTAAGATTATTGATGGTAAACAGTTTAAAATTCCATTGCCACTCAAAGGAGGTGGAATTCAGTTCCCAGATAGCAAGTTAGTAGTACAGAAAAGACTATCCAACTTAAAACAAAGGCTTCAGAAGAATGTAAGCATGAAAAATGATTACATAAATTTCATGAAGAATATGATTGATAAGGGTTATGATGAAATGGTTCCTTTGAATGAAATATGCCTAACCAATGGAAAGGTTTGGTTTGTGCCACATCATGGGCTTTACCATCCCAAAAAGCCTGAGAAAATCAGAGTAGTATTCGATTGCTCTTTTATGTATTAAAATGTAAGTTTGAATGATTGTTTACTTCAGGGACCAGACTTGTCAAATAGTCTAGCTGGTATTTTGTGTAGATTTATAAATCATTCTGCTGCATTTACTTGTGATGTAGAAGCAATGTATCACCAAGTTTTAGTAAATGAAGAACATCTTTTACGATCTCTGTGGTTTGATAACCATGATTTAGATGGCGACATTGTTCAATATAGGATGACTGTTCATCTATTTGGTGCTAGAAGCTCTCCATCTGTTGCAAACTATGCGTTGAAAGCTGCTGCTGATAGATTTAAGGATAAGACTACTGAAAAGGCAGCAGAGTTCATTGAAGAAAACTTTTATGTGGATGATGGCTTAAAGTCTGTAGCTACAGTGGAGGAAGCCATAAACTTAGCCAAAGACAGTCAGATATGTAAAAGGGGTGGTTTCCATTTGAACAAATTTGTTGCCAATAATGCTGAAGTTTTAAAGGCTATGTGTCCTGATGAAGTTGCTCAATCAGTTAAGAGTCTTCATTTAATGAAAGATAAATTACCAGTGGAACGGACATTAGGTATGGAGTGGTGTACTGAAACAGATACAATTAATTTTAATGTCAAACCCATTCAAAGGCCTGGTACTAGAAGGAATGTTTTATCCATAGTTAGCTCTATTTTTTATCCTCTAGGCATGATATCACCATTCATTCTTATAGGTAAGAAAGTTTTGGATACCCTATGTAAACAAGACCTTGGCTGGGATGATCCTATTCCTGAAACTGTTATTACTGAATGAGAAAACTGGTTAAGTCAATTACCCAAATTGAAAGATCTCAAAATTGAGAGATGTTATAAACCAGCCAACAGGAATGTCATAGACTATGAATTACATCATTTTTCTGATGCTAGTGAGAAGGGTTATGGTCAATGCTCATACTTAAGAATGACAGATGCAAATGGACAAGTACATACTAGGTTAGTTATGGCTAAATCAAGAGTGTTTCCCTTGAAAACTTTTAAGATACCTAGGTTAGAACTCACTGCTGCATTAGCATCAGTGAAGGTGAGTTATTTCTTAAAAAAAGGAGTTGAAGGTCAATATTAGTAAGGAAGTATTTTGGGTAGATAGTACAATTGTTCTTGGACACATAGCTAATCACTGTAAACAGTTTAAGGTTTTTGTTGCAAACAGAGTTGCGCAAATCAGAAATCACACCTTATCTGAACAATGGAGATATGTTTTCTCAAGTGATAATCCTGCTGATTTATGTTCAAGAGGCCTGTCTGTTCATGATCTGACTAGTAACTATATGTGGTGGCATGGACCTGAATTCTTAAAACATGATAATGCTGATAATGAAACTTTATGTTCATTTGAAGTTGCAGATGAAGATCCAAAATTAAAGAAAGTGTCACTGAGAATTAACACTGATGATAATAATTGTGGTACCATTCTTACCAGACTTAATTACTTCTCAGATTGGACACGTGCCAGAAGGTCATTAGCTTTATGTAATAGGTTTATTGATAAATTGAAACAGAAATCATTATATACTGAGTATGTTCATGTGTCTGTAGAAGAGCTAATCAAAGCAGAAATTACCATTACAAAATTAGTCCAAAGAGAAGCTTTTCAATATGAATATCAGTTGTTAAGTATAAGCAATAACAAATTTGATAAATGTTTAAGGAAATCTACCAATTTGTACAAGTTTGATCCATTTATTGGTAGTGATAGCTTGATAAGATTGAGTGGTAGATTACACAGAAGTAATTTTGATGTCCATGTAAAATATCCTGTGATTTTGCCAAAGAATAGTCATATGACTGAATTGATAATCTGTCACTATCATAATAAAGTACACCATGAAGGTAGAAATTTAACTTTAAATGAAATTAGATCTAATGGTTACTGGATCATCCTTAGTAGCGAAACATATATCAAAATGTGTTACTTGTAGAAAAATTAGACATGATACTCTTACACAGAAGATGGCCGATTTACTAAAGGATAGGGTAGAAGTGTCTTCTCCATTCACTTACAGTGCAGTTGATTATTTTGGTCCTTTTATAATTAAGGAAGGTAGAAAAGAGCTCAAAAGGTATGGTGTATTATTTACATGTATTTCAACTAGGGCAATACATATTGAAACTGCCCATTCTCTCAGTACAGACTCTTTCTTAAATGCTTATAGGAGATTTGTTTGTAGAAGAGGCCATTGCGCACAACTGCGTTCAGATCAAGGTAGTAACTTTATTGGTGCAAGAGAAGAGTTTGCTAAGTGCCTCAGAGAAATGAATGTTGAAAATATTAAAAAATTATTAAAGGACCAATGTGATTTTACAACATTTAAAATGAATCCACCTCATGCAAGTCATATGGGTGGTGTTTGGGAGAGACAAATAAGATCTGTTAGAAATATTTTGAATGTATTGCTATCTAACAATAGTAAAATTTTAGACGATGAATCTTTGAGAACATTCATGACTGAAGTAGAAAATATTGTAAACGGGCGACCATTATCCACAGATAACTTGAATGATCCTTTAAACGTAGAACCTTTGACACCTAATCATTCTCTGACATTGAAGTCTAAGGTAATCTTGCCTCCTCCAGGTAATTTTGTAAAAGAGGACATGTTTTCAAAGAAAAAATGGAGGCGTGTACAATGTCTTCTTAATCAGTTGTGGAAAAGGTGGCAAAGAGAATACTTACAATCGTTACAAATACGCCAAAAGTGGTTAAAGCCTCAAAGGAATGTAGAAATTGATGATATAGTTTTAATCAAAGACTATAATCTACCTCGCAACAAGTGGATGTTAGGCCGAGTATTAGAAACAAACGCAGATGAAGCTGGCCATGTTAGAAAAATTAAATTGTTAGTAGCAGATGCTTTTCTTGATGAAAATGGTAAACGCCACAAGACAGCTACAATTCTAGAAAGGCCTATTCATTCAGTTGTAATGTTATTAGAAAGTACAACAGGGAAGTCCCCATCAGGGAGCATTTAAGTTATTATGTACTGTATATTTTATTTGGTATGGAATGGACTAACCTGTATATTAGGATTATATTGTTTGTAAAGAATCTCATATTCATTCCCCAATAGTATAGTTATTGTTTAAATTGTTATCACAATTTAGGGGAGCCTTTGTTACTGTCATTAGAACACCCAGTTATATCTGAGTCTTGAAACAATACTAAAATACATTCCACCAAGGTGGACGAGGTACTTCCCACTCTACTGGGTAGATGTAAACAATCACAACAACTGCTGCCTCAGATTCAAGCACATGAAATGTGACTTGCTTGTCATGGATTAAGTCCCCAAAATTGTGGTAAGATACATTAATTTGCATATAGTATGTATTTTTGTACTTATTTGATATTATGTTTTTATTTGTACCTTTGATATAAACAATGGCATCCTACCAGTTTTGTAGGACATGTAGCAATAGCTTCGTAGGCATTAACCTAAAAGTGTTTTCTTTTCTTTTCAGTTATACTCAATCAAGGGCTCATGGTTTATATAATAAAGTAACTACAAAAAAGGACCATGGAATGCTATTGATAACCAATTTGAGAATCAACACTGAACGGGGCTAAAATCAACAAATAAATACAGAGCCACGCACTGTTCACAAGGACACATACACACACACACACACACACACACACACACACACATATATATATATATATATATATATATATATATATATATGATTATATATGTACACAAACATATATATATATATATATATATATATATATATATATATATATATATATATATATATATATATATATATATATATATATATATATATATATATATATATATATATATATATATATTTATATATATATATATATATATATATATATATATATATATATATATATATATATATATATATATATATATATATATATATATATATATATATATATGTTTATGTAATTTACTTGTGTGTGGATTTATAACATATATGTACGTGTATATATATATATATATATATATATATATATATATATATATACATATATATATATATATATATATATATATATATATATATATATATATATATATATATATATATATATATATAAATTATATATATATATATATACTTCATATATATACACATACATATATATATATATATATATATATATATATATATATATATATATATATATATATATATATATATATATATATATATATATATATATATATATATATATACTGTATATACAAGCTGCCATTCATGCCTTTCAAGATGCATTATCTATAGTTCAAATTAAAGGATGCCTTTTCCATTTAGCCCAAAACATGCAGAGACATCTTGTTTCATTGGGTTTATCGAATCTCTATAAAAACGACTCGGACTTTGCCTTGTGGGCTAAAATGATTAAAGCACTCGCCTTTGTTCCATTAGAAAAGATGGACTAATACATGGATACACTAGCAGCAGGTCTTCCAGACGAACTAATAACCTTTTGTTCCATTGGTTTGAAGACACTTATATTGGACGACAAAATAGGCGACGAA
>NC_090749.1:87129637-87147137 GCF_036898095.1 Palaemon carinicauda | reverse complement strand
TGAAAAAGGAATCTCCTCAAACCCACTACAATCAGCGGCATCTATCATCCTCGACACACTAGGAGGAAATAAAGTACACGCAAGCCATACAATGAATTTCAACTCTTAAAGTGGGATCTGTGAAGTTTACATATGATTTTTTGGTCTTGCCCACCTAGGGAATTCCAGGAATCAAGGCTATACTAGGGTTGTATTTCGTCATTAGTAATATATATAATCAAAGACGCATTTTTTGGGAAAAAGATAGAATAACCTAAAGAACAGCTGTACCTGAAAGAGGAGAAGTGTTGCCTCCCCAGACATTTACAAGCATATCAGTGACCCCGCAGAAGGAACCAAGGTCGTAGTTATACCCGATGACAGATTGGCACACGTAGTCTTAGAGGGCTTGTTAGAAATAAAAGAGAACAGAGCTGATATAACGATAGATAATTCGTCAAATTAAAGAGCTGTGTTAGGAAGTGATTCTGTGAGTGAATTAGAGTTAAGTGAAATTGCTAGTAAGGGGAGATCTTGGGGGCCATATCTCCAGCCTGCACAGATGAAGGCACTCAGAACTTGATTATGCAAGCGCAAAAACTATGTCCGCCAGAATATCAATCTGTAGTTAGTAACATTGTTCATAATTATTCAAATGTAATTGTAATTGGGTAGGAGCCACCCGAGAGGATTGATCGATTTCCCTTTAGCATTGAACCTAGGCAGGCAGAGCCGATCAGGTCAAGGCCTTATAAGGTACCCATTCATTGCCAGGGAAAGATAGAAAAGGAAATTAGTAAATTCACGGAACTAGGGATAATCGAGGAGAGTGAATCCCCCTGACCTTCTCCAATTATAGCTGTTAGGAAAAAGGATGGCTCGGTAAGATTGTGTGTTGATTATAGAAAGTTGAATGCAGTCTAAGGATAATACATGTCTATTGCCCTTGATCGAAGAATTACTTGTGAAGGTACGGAATAGTAAATGTTTTACAACTATTGATTCAAAATGTGGATACTATCAAATACCCGTTCAGGAAGACAGTAAATGTAAAACGGCATTTATAGGCAACAATCAACTATTTCAGTTTGATTTTCTTCCTTTTGGTGTTAAAAATGCTCCAAGTCATTTTTCTAGAGTAATGATGGCGGTTTTGTACTTCTTCATTGGCGATAATGTTTTTGTTTATTTAGACGATATCAAAATTACAGAGAAAACGGCCGAAGAACATAATGATAATATTCGTAAAGTTTTAGAAGCATTGGACTTAATGGTATGAAAATAAATTTTTCAAAGCAAATTTTTCGGTAAACAGGTCGAACTTTTAGGTCATATAATAACCTCAGAAGATATTCAACCCTGCCCGCGTAAAGTAAAATCTATTAGGGAATTCCCAAGACCACGTACCCCTAAGGAAGTAGCTGGGTTCCTTGGGCTCGATGGGTTTTACCATAAATTCATAAGAGAGCCCAGAATTTCTTCAGGGAGAGTTTGAAAATATCTTCAACATATCGGAAAAATTGAAATACCCAAAATATTTTATTGAATGTGCTTTTCAAAAAGCACAAAGAACTTTTTATTCTGCAACTCCGAGAATGGGTTTTAATAATGCTAATATGCTCGTTTTACCATATAATGACCTCTTACGGAGGGTTCCAAGTTTTTGCAAGAATTTTAATATTAATGTTGTTTTTAAATTTTCAGATACATTGAAAAGCATACTAATAAGGAATTCTCCCAAAGTTTCTCAGGGCTGCATTTACGGGGTTCCTTGCATGAACTGCAAGTGTTTTTATCTCGGACAATCTGGGAAGGGCCTGGACACCAGAATTAAACAACACAAATATAGTGTGAGAACGGGACAAATCTCGAATGCTTTGTTTTTACACATAAATAATTTTAATCACATGATTCATTGGGAGGGGGCAAAAGTTGTTTTATATTGTAATAATATAACTCGTAGTAATATAATTGAATCTGCTTTTATCAAATATCACAGTGACTTAATGAATGTAAGCCAGAGTATGTACAAACTGGACCCATTTGTTGTTAACGAGATTTGTAAGATTGTCTCTTTTTAATCACCTGTTAAACTGTTCTGTATCTGCTGTACTAGATTTAACCGGACTTTGAATACTTGTTTTTAAATTTTTAAAATTTTTTTTTTTTGGTTTAC
This sequence comes from Palaemon carinicauda, assembly GCF_036898095.1. NCBI lineage: Eukaryota > Metazoa > Arthropoda > Malacostraca > Decapoda > Palaemonidae > Palaemon > Palaemon carinicauda. Next base: position 87,144,982 of record NC_090749.1, on the reverse strand, counting down.
TTTGTTAGATGTTGTCTGTGTTTTTAGCACTGTACCTCGAAAATGTGTTGGAATAACACGAAAGCGCTTGGTACGCCTTCTTTTAATCTTTCTATGGCCTTGGATGAATATATATATATATATATATATATATATATATATATATATATATATATATATATATATATATATATATATATATATATATATATATATATATGTATGTATATACCTCTGCATGTGTATGTGTCTGTGTGTGTGTCTTAGAAACTTACGTAAAGTCCAAAGCAGCAGACAACGCATCCATAATTCTTTTATCAAGTGACTCAAGCAACGTAACAACACCTCCGGGTCCATCTTTGCTCGGCATATAAAAAGAATAAGGTTCATAGTTGAAAGCAAGAACTCTCATGAGGTGGCCCTGCAACTTCTCTTCATTTTCTGGAATAAAAAGGCTCAGTTTTGGTTACTTTTTATAGCAATTTTTATAATTGGTAATATGAAAATTAATTAGATATTCACTGAACCAAATAGCATATTTTCTGATTAGTTTGTTTAGCAGATTTGATAACTGGTAATATTAGAAATAATCACAGTGTCGCTATTCTCACTAATTCATTATTTAAAAAAAGGCTTATTTTTTGGTTAGTTTGGTAATATAAACATTATCATTATCAGCCGTTGCTAGTCCTATTACTTTCTGTTAGAATATCATTAACTTTATGTAATGTTAAACCCATCATTATTCTTTCCATAGCTCTTTATACTGTAACTAGCTAATGTTCTAATGCTTTAGTAAGGCTTCGAGTTTTTTTTTTTTCTTTTTTTTGAGCGACCGTGACATTTTCTTTTGATTATCTAATTTTGATCATCTAAAGCTTCCATCCTATGCTTGTTTATAAATATATTCAGACATACATACATACACACACACACACACACATATATATATATATGTATATATATATATATATATATATATATATATATATATATATATATATATATATATATATATATATATATATACATATACATACGTACATACACACATATACACACATACATACATACATACACACACACACACACATATATATATATATATATATATATATATATATATATATATATATATATATATATATATATATATAGTCTATGTACATATACGTACAATATATATATATATATATATATATATATATATATATATATATATATATATATATATATATATATATATATATATATGTAGATATATATATGTATATATGTATATATATATATATATATATATATATATATATATATATATATATATATATATATATATATATATATATTTATATATAATAATAATAATAATAATAATAATAATAATAATAATAATAATAATAATAATAATAATAATAATATATAAATTCATGAAAAGGGGACTTTCAACTAGACGCCAACAGGAGTTTGCTTCAAAAGATAAAAATGGAAATATTATCAACAAAACAGATGGAGCGATGAAAATTGCAGGAGATTTCTATACAATGCTATACAATAGCGATATATGAAATTACTTTTCCAAAAGAAATGATGATACCCCTGAGCTAGTACCAACCGAATTATTATTATTATTATTATTATCATTTTTAATATTATTATTATTATTATTATTATTATTATTATTATTATTATTATTATTATTATTATTATTATTATTATTATTAGCTAAGCTACAACCCTAGTTGGAAAAGCAGGTTGATATAAGCACAGAGGCTCCAACAGGGAAAATAGCCCAGTGAGAAAAGGAAAAAAGGAAAATGGAATTTTTCAAGCAGAAAACAACATTAAAATAAATGTCTCCTATATGAACTGCAAAAACTTTAACAAAACCACAGGATGAGAAATAAGATAGAATAGTGTGCTGGAATGTTCCCTAACAATAGGAGAAGTAAAGAAAGCATTAAAAGGTAAGAAAAGAAGCAAAGCTATAGGAAAAGATGGCCTAACAACTGATTTGATAATAGACTGAGATATCATAAGAGTGAAACTCGCTGAACTTCACACTAAATGTGTGCACGAAGGCCTCTTTTAAACTTTATCATCACAATAATTCACAAAAACGGAGACCAATGAAAAAAAAAGACCTTAAAAATGACCTCCCAAAAAGTTTACTCTCAGTAGCATATAAAATTTTGACAAAGATTGTATTATGCCGAATAGAAAGACCGCTAGACTTTGAATCAATAGAGCAGGCAGGATTTAGAATTGGGTTTTTAGAAACTGACCATATCCATGTAATTAATCAACTAATAAAAAAAAATAACAAACCACTATGTATGGCATTTATAGAATATGTCAAAGCTTTTTATTCTGTCAAATCTTCAGCAGTAATAGGCAAACTTCAAAGACAAGAAATAACTGATATGCTAGAACACCTGAAGGTATCTATATAGCAAATAGAGCACTCCTAAAACTACATAAAGATTGTGAGAGAGTTCCTTTTGAGAGAGGAGCTAGACAGGGAGACCCCATCTCTCCTAAACTATTCACAGTGTGTCTAGAATTTTTCCAAGAATATAATTTGGGAAAATGTAAGAATTAATGTTATTGGGAAATACCTGAACAACTCAAGATTTGCAGATGTCATAGTTCAATTTAGTGAATTATGGGAGGAATTACAAAAGATGAAGATTTAAATAGAAAAAGTAGAAATGCTGGCTGAAAATGAATATGACTTAAACAAAGATTATGTTCAATGAAAATGGAGACACAACAAATAATGGTTTTGGACAAACCTCTAGAGATATTTGATTAATATAAGTACATAGAACAGACAGTGTTTCCCCAGGGCATGAGACCGAAATTAGAATGAGAAGAAGCTTAGGATGAGGAGCTTTTGGTAAACAAAATAGTATTATGAAAAGAAAAATGCCACTTTCTCTAAAATGAAAAGTATTTAATCAGATTGTCTCCAAAGGTAGTAACGTACGCAACAGAATCTTGCACCCTTTCTAAAGTCTTAGAACATAAGCTAGTTGCACCACAAACAGCTATGGAAAGAATAATGATGGAAATAACACTAAGTTTCAGAAAAAGAGCAACATGGATACAAGAACAAACAAAGTAAAGCATATTCTAACATGTAAGAAAAAGAAATGACCATGAGCAGGACATATAATGAAAATGAAAGATAATCAAAATCACCATCATCATCATCATATCCTCCTATGCGTATTGACGCAAAGGGCCATAGTTAGATTATTCCAGTCGTCTCTATCTTGAGATTTTAATTCAATATGTCCCCATTCACCATCTACTACTTCACACTACATAGTCCTCAGCTGTTTAGGCCTGGGTCCTTCAACTCTTCTAGTGCATTTTGGAGCCCAGTTGAAGGTTTGGTGAACTAATCTCTCTTGGGGGGTGCGAAGAGTATGTCCGAACCATCTTCATCTACCCCTCACTATGATCTCATACACATATGGTACTTGAGTAATCTCTCTTATAGTTTCATTTCTAATCCTGCCCTACCATTTAACTACCGATGTTCTTTGTTCTGAAATTTACAAAATTTGTTGGATATCATTTCATTGTCATACCACGACTCATATCCTTACAATAACACTGATGTCACTAAACTGATATATAGCCTGATTTTTATATGTAATTTCAGGTAATAAGATTTCGAGATTTTACTTAACCTAGCTATTGCGTGATTTTCTTTTTTCAATCTTTCATTAAACTCTAATTCGAAAGACACTATATTAGCAATCATAGTTCCTATATATTTGAATGATTCCACCTTATTAGTCCTTTCTCCTTTCAATGATATTTCCTCTTCCATCACATATTCCTTTCTCATCATCTCCTTCTTTCTTTCATTTATCTTAAGCCTAACCTTATGTGATATTTCATGCATTCTGGTAAGCAAGCTTTGTATGTTCTGTGGCATTTCCTTAATAAAGACAGATTCGTCAGCATAATCTAGGTCTGCTAATTACCTGTTAACAATCCAGTACAATACTTCTTCTCCATTCCCAACTGCTCTCTACATTACAAAATCCATGAGGAGGGTAAACAACTTGAGTGAAAACACATTCCCTTGAAGTACTCCACAGTTCGCTCGAAATTTATTTGATAGGACTCCACTAACATTAACTTTGCACTTGCTATGTTCATGAACAGACTTAATAAAATTTACATATTTAGGAGGAACTCCTTAATACCGAAGGAGTCTCCTCCACAAAATTGGCCGGCTTTTTCATAGCACACAAATGCCACCAAAAGCGGATTCCTATAGTCTACACATTGCTGTAATACATGTCTCCAAATGAAGATATGGTCAGTAAAACTTCTACCTTTTTTAAATCCAGCTTGTTCATCTCTCAGCTTTTCATCAATCTTTCTCTCTAGTCTCTTTAGAATGACCATACTATATATTTTCATGACAACTGACATAAGTACTCTCACTTACGGGCTGCCATTAGTGTAAGAGGCCGTGGCATACACACTTTGTGCAATTGCCACTCTAATACTAACCTACCTACGACGTAAGTGTGATGTCTCTGTAATTATTTCAATCAGTCTGATTCTTTTTGTGCCAACACTTCTAGGTCCCCTTCATCAGGTTTTGCCTCTTCATGCCACACTCTACAAAATAATCTTTTAAATATTCTGGAAGTCACATAATTTTCGGCCAATATCATGTCAGCAGTTATTCCATTGTATCCTGGGGCCTTCCATATCTTAAGTTTTTAAAAATAGCTTCAACTTCAAACTCACTGAATTCATTCATGGGCACACCAAGGTCTTCCACAGCTTTATGTATTTCAATCAAATTATTCCCTTCATATCTCTTATCCATGGCCTCACTAAAGTGTTCCATTCAACGTTGAGTTTTTCATCTTCTGTTGTTATAACAGATCCATCTCTCTTTTTAATCTTTTTTCTTGCCCCAGTAGAGATTTCATTAATAATTCTATGAATAAGTCTCACACCATAGCCATTCCCTGAATACATAGCATTGTCAGTCTCATCTGCATTCCTGTCTGAATAATCTTTCCAATCGTTCCTGGCTTTGATCTTTGCCTTACTATTAATACTGGAATACTTAGCATGGTTTACCTTGAAATTTTCATTACTTCCTAGGAACTTTTCAACAATAAATTTCTGTCTCTATCTACTTTTCATAGTATTTTAAGTATCGTCTGATATTATGGTTTTCTCCTTGTAACTGCATGTCCCAAAATTTCCCTACCAACTGACTGATATATGTTCTTATTTTCCCACCATTCTTTATCAGTTGTCTTTTCTTCGTCTCTTAGTCTATTTGATTCCTACATTCAATAGCAAACGTTTCTCTGTGTTCATCTTCTAGAAGCTCAGTTGGTATCCTATCAACATTTCTTCTGAGTTCTTTCAGTTTAATTTCAGTGTGGCAATGAGGAACTGGTGATTACTACCAAAATATGCATCTCTATATTTTCTTACATTTCTCAGAAACCTCCTTTGAGTTTTTAAAATTACTACATGGTGAACTCCATATATATGTGGATGTCCTTGTGCTGGAAAATAGTACCTCCAATAACAAGATTATTTGTTGATCAGAAACTTATGAATGTGCTCCATTTCCATTTGCAACTGTGCCGAGACCATCAAAACCCATTTCCTTTTCTATACCTTGATTATTCATTCCAATTACAGTTTTCCTATCTGTCTCTGGGATCTCATCTATTACACTGCACTTCCTCATGGTATTTATCTTTACTTTCTTCAGGGGAATCATTTGTTGGTGTATAGCAAACTATAATACTCATATTTCACTGATTTGATTTCAACTCAACTAGTAAAAATCTACTATTTAGAGCTCTCCATTACATTCATGGCTTATCTGCTCTTGGCATCATCATCACTCCTACCCCTTCTCTTTCAACTCCATCTATTCTTCCTGAGTAGTTATTTATGTATATATATATATATATATATATATATATATATATATATATATATATATATATATATATATATATATATATATATATACATATAAATATATGTGTGTATATATATATATATATATATATATATATATATATATATATATATATATATATATATATATATATATATATATATACATATATAAATTTGTATATAAATATGTATAAAAACTACATATACATACCTATAAATATATATATATATATATATATATATATATATATATATATATATATATATATATATATATATATATATATATATATTATAGGTATGTATATGTAGTTTTTATACATATTTATATACAAATTTATATATGTATATATATATATATATATATATATATATATATATATATATATATATATATATATATATATATATATATATTGGGCTCAAGCCATGTCGTCCTGATGGAAGTTCCTATAGGGTAGCTTCCTAGGGTATATTACAACTACGGCGATATTCCCAGAGAATTTACCTTAAGGTACCAGAATTCTAACTCCTGGAGCGAATATCCCTCCTGAAAGGGATATCGCGACATATCAGAGGACGTATTCTTGACACGCCACATGGCAATCTGCATCCCGAACAGAGATTTCGTCTCGCAGGGGGCAATTGGCAAGAAACGAATTCGGGAAAGAAAAAGGGGGAGCCGCTCCCAAGGCTCCCTATCTCCCGTTTCGTAAGCGTGCCATCTGTTTTCCTTTTTGCGTAGCTTAACAACTCGGTGTTTTTTCCTGTGTTTCTCGCAAATCTTGGATTTATTTTGCTTTTCATGGCTTCTCCATCTTCGTCGGCCTCTGATAAGTTGAGTACCATTTCTTTTATGTATAAATGTAGGCTCTTGGTAAATTTTTGAGTGATTAATAGGATTAATCTTTGTTACAAGAGCCGTAGCCTACCGGAGGCGTCATGGGCGCTGTCGCTCGCTAGGTATAAGTTTAGTTACTCAGAGCGACATTCCCGGTTGTTTTGCTTTAATAAATTTTAGCTATTTAGCATTACATAGGATTTACTTTCGTGCTTAGTATTATTTTGGCGAAGTTTTCGCCATTCTGGCCTACGCTAGGCCATGTAGCCTAGTCGTTTGGTCCTAGTACTTCATGCATGATTTTGGTTTTTCCGAGTGTATTAAAATTTTATTGAAGGTTTAGGCTATGTTTTATACATTTAAGATTATGTAGAATATTTCCAAGATAGTATACGAGTGAGTTTCGGTGATTTAGGTAATCGATTCTCTTGGTGCCTAGGCTAAGTTTTGTAGGAGACACGCAGCATGCGCTGTGTCCAAGGATGATCTCCAGTATTGGGACCCTCAGGTATGTACTGTGTGCACTAACCTGATTACTGAGGCCTTTGATTCCCCTAGGACGGCGGAATCAAGGGATATAGCAAGGGAGAAGCTTCGTACCTGGGTAAGGGGCTTCCAAAAGAACACCTCTGGCCCTTATCTTCCAAGTGAGAAGATGAGGGCGTATCTTTTCCCTAAGGCATCAGCTGATGCAGTGATTCCCCAGCCTCAAGAGGAGATCCCCCAAAGTCAGATCCAGGTGGATGCTGAAGTCGCGGTCGCGATGCAAGACATCCAATTAGATGACAGGATGTCTGACGTGGACGAGTGTTTGGAAGAAGACCTCCTGGCAGGAGGCCAGGATGAAGTTCAAGCCCCGGACGTCGTAGAGGCAGAGGTCGACGAGGTGTCGGCTACCCCGGTTAAGATTCCGGAGACTATTCCCTCAACATCGGCCGGTCTCCCAGTAGAGCTGGGACAGGCCCTCTCTTTTATTGTTGGAATGATCCCACAAATGCAGATGGAGAATCAGGAGAAGGCGGCTGCTATGGAACTGCGGATGCAGTGCCTTGCAGAATCGCATGGGCCCCAGAAAAGGCTCAATGTGAAAGACCTTCCCTTGTGCTCAGATGCTAACCCATGGAGGTATGCTGAGCACATGCCGATGACGACTGGAAAGATCGTCATCTCAGATAAGCTGGGCTCAGTTCCCCTAGAGGAGGTGGAATTCTGGCCCAGCAAGGCATCAATTCCGGACTGTTATGTCCGGCTGAGAAAGGAACCAGCTTCAAAGGAGGAGACAGAGCCGAAGGAGGTCATAGTGATGGACCATGCTAAGGCTCAAGCTCTACTTTCATCCTCGATGAAAGAGAGGGGCTTCTCTAACTTGAAGGTAGCTGCATTGAGCAAGAAGCTCCCTTCCTTTTCGTCCTCTCCTGCTAGAGTCTTCCCCTTTTTACAGAAAGGGTTTGCGGCTGTACTAAAAGCAGTCGAGGCCGGCAAGCCTTACCCTCTCTGGAGGAGTGTAAACCCTTGTCGCTGGCCCTGCCTGTGGACCACAAAGACTGGAAGGACGTCCATCTGACGTTCTCAGTGGGAAAGTTGGAGGCTGATATTGCTGGACGGCAGTTCGGCAAGGACCTCCCCAAGCTGTCTGACTTTCTTTTGCGAAGAGAGTTCGAGACAAAAGAAAGACTGGCTGCCTCAATGTCTCTTCAGACTACTCTTGAGATGATGGCAAGTGACCCCAAGGTCCATGAAATGTTCATGGCGGTGGCTAAGACTCACCTGGCCACAGTGACGAAGGACCTTTCTGGCTTCGTCAAGGCGAGGAGAGCTTGTAGGGAGTTCGTGTTCACCGGGGCTACAGTGAGGCACGAGCCAAGGAAATTAATCTCCTCCAACATTTGGGGAAAAGACCTTTTCCCTACCGATTTGGTCAAAGAGGTTGTTGATAAGGCCGCCGTGGAGAATAGAAACCTTCTCCAGAAGTGGGGCCTGGCTATCAAAAGAAAGTCTTCCCCGGATGAGGGTCCTCAACCAAAGAGGAAGACTATGAGGACTAGGCTACCGTCTCGGCCAGCCAAGCCCTCTAAACAGCAACAGCAACTGCAATTGCCATTGCCTCCAGTGCCCCAGATGATAGCACAAACCCCAACCACTTTTCAGTGGGTACCATAGGCTGTGTCGACACAGTCCACGGCATTCACCCCAACGTTCGAAGGACAGTCTTCTTCCTTTCGAGCAAAGCCTAGAGGAGCAGCCAGAGGCTTGTCTAGGCGCCCCTCAAGGGAAAGGGGATTCAGGGGTGGTCGTGGTCAGGGAGGCAAGACCTCAGGACGGCAGTCCAAGTGAAATGATACCGGTAGGAGGGAGACTGCTGAAATTTTGGGATCGATGGACCTTCGATCCCTGGGCCCACAGCCTACTCAAGAATGGACTGGGCTGGACCTGGTACAGCACTCCACCCCCGTGCCTTCGGTTTTTCCAACACTCCACCCCCGTTCTGGAGGAGTACGCTCAAGAACTGTTGGAGAAAAATGTGATCCGAAAGGTGAAGTCCATCAAATACCAAGGGAGGCTGTTTTGTGTTCCCAAGAAAGACTCGGAAAAGCTCAGAGTCATTCTGGACTTGTCGCCACTCAACAAGTTCATAGTGAATTGCAAATTCAAAATGCTAACACTGCATACTCAGTCTCTATAGACTTGTCAGACGCCTATTGGCACATCCCAATCAGCCGTCGACTCTCCCCCTACCTAGGGTTCAGGCTACAACAAAGACTATACGCCTTCAGAGCCATGCCATTCGGGCTGAACATAGCCCCAAGGATTTTCACGAAGCTTGCGAGCGCAGCTCTCAAACAATTACGCCTAAAGGGAATTCAGGTAGTAGCCTACCTGGACGACTGGCTGGTGTGGGCAGCATCCGAGACAGAATGCTTGCAAGCTTCTAGTCAAGTGATCCAGTTCCTAGAGTACCTAGGCTTCAAGATCAACAGAAAAAAGTCTCGACTTTCTCCATCTCAAAAGTTCCAGTGGCTGGGAATCCACTGGGACCTTTTGTCACACCGTTTCTCCATCCCGGCGAAGAAAAGGAAGGAGATAGCAGGTTCTGTCAAGAGACTTCTAGATTCCGAAAGGATATCAAGACGCGAACAGGAGACGGTACTGGGCTCTCTCCAGTTTGCTTCGGTGACAGACCCAGTGTTAAGAGCACAGCTAAAGGATGCAACCGGAGTTTGGAGAAGTTATGCATCAAACGCGCGAAGAGATCTGAGAAGACCAGTGCCGCTTCGGCTACGTACTCTTCTCAGGCCTTGGTCCCAAGCCAGACATCTAAAAAAGTCGGTTCTTCTTCAGCCACCTCCCCCGTCGATGACGATTCACTCAGACGCCTCAAAGGAGGGATGGGGAGGTCACTCTCATCGGAAAAAAGTCCAGGGGACTTGGTCCAAGCTATTCAGGACCTTTCACATAAACTTTCTAGAAGCTATGGCAGTGCTCCTTACCTTAAAGAAAGTCTCCCCGCGTCACTCGATCCACATAAAATTGGTGATGGACAGCGAGGTAGTTGTGAGATGCTTGAATCGACAAGGGTCGAGGTCACCACCTCTCAACCAGGTGATGTTGGCCATTTTCCGATTGGCGGAAAAGAAGAAGTGGTACCTGTCGGCAGTTCACCTTCAAGGAGTCCGCAACGTGACAGCGGACGCTCTATCCAGGTTCACACCGATAGAGTCGGAATGGTCCTTAGACGCAGGATCATTCTCCTTCATTCTGAATCAAGTCCCACAACTGCAGATAGACCTCTTTGCGACGAAAGACAACAAGAAGTTGCCCCTGTACGTGTCCCCGTACGAGGACCCCTTAGCGGAAGCAGTGGACGCGATGTCCCTCGACTGGAACAGATGGTCCAGGATTTATCTGTTCCCCCCTCACAACCTTCTGTTGAGGGTCCTCAACAAACTGAGATCCTTCAAGGGGGTAGCGGCAATAGTGGCCCACAAGTGGCCGAACAGCGTGTGGTTCCCCTTGGCATTGGAACTACAGCTGAAGTTTGTGCCGCTACCACATCCAGTTCTGACCCAGCGAGTCCAGAAGTCGACTGTCTGCGCTTCATTACAGAAAACCCGGACCCTGCAGCTCATGATTTTCTCTCCCTTGCGGTGAGAAAGCGTTTCGGGATTTCGAAAGCCAGCATAGACTTCCTAGAGGAATATAAGTGCAAATCTACTAGAAGGCAATATGAGTCATCTTGGAGAAAATGGGTGGCCTTTGTCAAGGCGAAGAGTCAGCAGGAGATCTCGACAGACTTCTGCTTATCTTTCTTCATCCACCTCCATGGTCAAGGGTTGGCAGCTAACACGATTTCAGTGTGTAAGTCTGCTTTGACAAGACCCATTCTATATGCCTTCCAGGTCGACCTAGGTAACGAGATCTTTAATAAAGTTCCGAATGCCTGTGCTAGGCTCAGACCTTCAGCACCTCCAAAGCCCATTTCATGGTCTTTAGACAAAGTTCTTCATTTCGCTTCTCTGTTGAGCAATGAAGAATGTGCGTTAAAGGATTTGACACAAAAAGTTATTTTCCTATTTGCACTCGCGTCCGGGGCCAGGGTTAGTGAGATCGTAGCCCTCTCGAGAGAGGCAGGTCGTGTTCAGTTCCTGGATGGGGGAGAACTGAACCTGTTTCCGGATCCTACGTTTCTCGCCAAGAATGAGTTACCCACCAACAGGTGGGGTCCCTGGAGAATCTGCCCTCTGAAAGAAGATGCATCTCTATGTCCAGTAGAATGCCTAAAGGTCTATCTTCGTAGAGCTTCAGACTTCAACGGTGGCCAACTATTCAGGAGAGAAACATCAGGCTCAAATTTATCTCTGAATCAACTCAGAGCGAAAATCACATATTTTATTCGCAGAGCGGATCCTGACAGTACACCCGCAGGTCACGATCCGAGGAAAGTTGCCTCATCCTTAAATTTCTTTAATTGTATGGACTTTGAACATCTCCGTTCATACACTGGCTGGAAGTCTTCCAGAGTGTTCTTTCGCCACTATGCGAAGCAAGTAGAGGAACTAAAGAGATCTGTGGTAGCAGTGGGTCGCGTTGTTAACCCTACTGTTTAACTCTGCGAGGAACAGTGGCTTTAATTGGGACGATTAAGTCCAGGGTGAGTGTGTAGGTACATACTGTACTACAAACTAAATGAGGGCACCGAGTGCCCATATAGACTGTTCCATTTCCAAAGGTGAACCTAGCATAAGTGCAGACATGTGTGCCGAGCGTTTCTAATGCTAATGTGATTGATTGTAATACAGACTTTTATGACTTGATACCTCGGTATCTTAAAAAAGGGGCATTTGATGTTTTTTCTTTCAGATAAACAAGTTCTGTTTACTATCATACTTATGCTTGAAGTTTTGGGTTATCCTCTTTATATATATATATATATATATATATATATATATATATATATATATATATATATATATATATATATATATATATATATATATATATATATATATATATATATATATATATATATATAATTGTTGTTAACCTGTCTATTTATTGTCTGTCAATAAACTTGTTCTTGAGAACCTTGCGTCTCTTTCACCTGTGTCAATTTATTGGTATAATTGAGCATTTATTCTATGTACCTTATCTGGAATAATTCTAATAGAATTGTTCCTTTATGCAAGCTATGTTGCATTGGTTTATGTTTCCCTTAACGGGAGGACTCCGTCCCATAAGGGGACGAGGGCGGTTTTACTAGTTTCTTCCTATGCGGATATAAACCTTTGTCCAATACACGTATTGTGCGGATAACTGGTCGATATTTCATATTGACACAGTGGTTCTTTACAAACTATGCTTTACTTAATATAGAGTGAGACCACTATATTAGCTTGCTTGGTAGTCATACATGGGTATATGTATTCTTCGAGACTTTTCCAGAGTCTAGTAGGACTCTTCCCTGTAGGGGGCAGGAAGCTCTAACATGGTTTATAGTTTGTTGAAAAGATGTATAACGGTAACATCTTAGGTCTCTAGGTCTAGTCGACTGGGAAAAATTACCTCCGGAGAGTACGGCATGTTCTGAGAATCCACAGATACAATAATGCTCTGGTATACTTCCATCAGGACGACATGGCTTGAGCCCAAAAAACGGATTTTGAGCGAAGCGAAAAATCTATTTTTGGGTGAGATGGCCATGTCGTCCTGATGGACCCGCCCTTGCCTTTCTAAGAAAGGGCTGTAGGACCCCTCCCTACATACAGTATCTGTAGCACCTCATGTTCACTACAAGGAATACAGATGGCGCCAGGATTGGCGCCAGGCACGCTTACGAAACGGGAGATAGGGAGCCTTGGGAGCGGCTCCCCCTTTTTCTTTCCCGAATTCGTTTCTTGCCAATTGCCCCCTGCGAGACGAAATCTCTGTTCGGGATGCAGATTGCCATGTGGCGTGTCAAGAATACGTCCTCTGATATGTCGCGATATCCCTTTCAGGAGGGATATTCGCTCCAGGAGTTAGAATTCTGGTACCTTAAGGTAAATTCTCTGGGAATATCGCCGTAGTTGTAATATACCCTAGGAAGCTACCCTATAGGAACTTCCATCAGGACGACATGGCCATCTCACCCAAAAATAGATTTTTCGCTTCGCTCAAAATCCGTTATATATATATGTATATATATATATATATATATATATATATATATATATACATATATTTATATATATATATATATATATATATATATATATATATATATATATATATATATATATATACTGCCTTTGTCTAAGATTCTTTACTAATCATCTTACAACATATTTTAGTTAGGGCCAAGATATCCCAACTATATTTCATAACTAAGGCTAGTGAATCATGTCTGGGACATTTAGATCTACAAAAAGAATAAGAGAATGGGGACATACAGATTGCGAAGGAAGCTAGAGAAGGAAGAGAAGACGATGGACTAACATGCAAAGGAAATTTATAGGTATAGACTAACAGAGAAAGACCTAAATAAACATGAGTGGAAGGAAACGTTTGAAGCCTTTATTTTATAGCAAACTAGTTACGGCCGATGATGATGATGTTTATAATGTTGATGATGATGATGATGATGATATTGTTGATGATGATGATGATGAAAGAAGTAAATATCACAGAGGCAAATAAGCATAATAAATTGCTTGTAGCAAAAATGATAAGAATTAATGTTGCTGCTGTGCTATGTCGGTAACTTACTTGATAATCTACGAACACGAATTTTTGATCCAAGTGACCACGAGAATGCGAGCATAGTCTTCGGTTCTCCTTTGTTACAATACAAACACCGGATGTATAAGTGTATGTAGTCGGAAGGTTTATCGTACTTTCCTAAAAAAGGTAAATATATTTACTATCCATAATTTGATAAGGATCAAATATTCTGAGAGTAGTAAAAGAACCATGAATGTTCGAAAATATAAGATAAGAGTTGGGTAAAGAGGTAACTCATTTGACAATTCAGAAATTAATTGAAAGTTGAAGTGCTTTTCACATTGATCGCTGACTATTTTTTAAAAGAGATATTTGCATTTTTCCATGAAGAAGATTTACAATGATAAACTGTAAACAGGCAGTCGTCGTTTGATATTTTCAACACAAAATTATTGTTAATAGCAGTTGATTCCTCTCCTTACTTGAATGACAGCATGACAACATCAGGTCAAGCTGTCAATGAGAACTCGGATGGTTGCAATAGGAATGTTGCATTCTCACATGAGGGTATTCCAAATTCTTCAGCATTTTCCATACATACTCAAGTGGGTTCTAGTAAGTAATATACTACCTAATATGGTAGAGATGGTCATTGTCATCCATCAAAATAGACTCAGGACCTATAGTACCAGCATATAGTCTCACGCACACATCAAGAATGCCAACCCTGTCTATAGCTTACGCCTGTCATGGTGTTTCTCCCCATGATATGCACATCACATCATCTGTTTCAGCTGATCCCTCCCCAGACCATTATTGATTCTGCCCCATAACGACTGTATTCACTTACGTTAGTATCAGTAAACCGTCCATTTTTTTTTCTGCCATACTCATTGCCTCCTGTCAGTGAAATCAAGATTATATTGGGACCCATCAGTGAACAAGTACTGGAGCACAATCATTGCAAATGACATGATCATGTTTTCAATTCAAACGGCCCCGTCTGAGATGAACGATCATCGTCTGGGTGGATACTAGGATTAATAGAGTGTACTCTATTAATCCTGGATGGATACATTCACACTCGATGCATTTAGGAGGCCGTATAACAAGGAGGCAGCTGTTGTTCAAAAAGGATGACGTCGTTCCTGAACGGCGGCTAAGCAATATCTTGTCATTGTGTAATCGACCTCTAACGACCAACGCAATGATGGTATGCTCTCGTACCAAAAGTGTGATGCTGATTCAATGCCCTGTTAACAACGTTTTGTCTGACATTAAGAGCATTAGAAACTGCCACGCATGCTGCTTGATACTTACTCATTTTAGCCTTGAGTGTCACACCAAGGGGCAGTTAC
>NC_090749.1:87114637-87124637 GCF_036898095.1 Palaemon carinicauda | reverse complement strand
TGTATATATATACACACAAACACACACACACACACACACACATATATATATATATATATATATATATATATATATATATATATATATATATATATATATATATATATATATATATATATATATATAGGCCTATTGGTATTTTATGATTGTTATTGTGTACAAATTGGAATTGGTCACATAAAAATCTTCCAAATATATGATTTTGTTTTTTATATAATATGCTGTCAGATGCCAGGAAATCGCATCTGAGGGTGTTTCCTCATAAAATTTTTCTGGGGGAGATACCCAGACAACCATGCCTTCGCGCCTGCGGCTCCGCCTTAAGTGTCATTTCGAACTTTAGCCCCCCCCCCCCCCCCCCACCAAACAGGAAAACGCTCCTACGCCCCTGATTTTATTTACTGAATCTTGATGACTCGCTATCTCATTGCAGTTTCATCTTTAGAACATGCTAAACATTTCATCAGGCTCTCTACAGCTCTATCAGTGGCCATTACTCAGAAAGGTTATATCGAAGAAACAAGGATATTTTTCAGTTTTTTTTTTCAAAAAGACAAAATATTAAAAAAAGAATTAAAAACCTATTGCCGTCAGTACTGTCCTATGCTAACTATTCAGTGTCATTTGAATCTCTTATGCTGAACACTACCAAATGTTCACCGCTAAATAAATCATTAAAGAAATGAAATTATGCCCTGGAATTTCCAAAATATTTCCGAAAAAAAAACTCTAATTTAAAACCATATTGTTGAACAAACCTCACCAAAGGGAAAATATTCAGTTAAAAATATTTTTTTATACTACTCTAAATTATTAATAAAGATAAAAAATAAATACAAAATCATTCACGATACCATTTTTTCTATGTAAAGAATATTTTGGTGTTGGTCTTTTTCCTTTACTAATAAAACTTGAAAATACATTAAAGATCTAAGGTCACTCCTATGGATATGGACATTGCATAAAGTACTCTTGCTTTATTTCTAACAGGTTTATTTGGTCGCTCCCTGATTATTACTCCTATAACTTTAGAGATTTTTAATGAATCTTCCTTTTCTGAGCAGTAAGCTATCATATATATATATATATATATATATATATATATATATATATATATATATATATATATATATATATATATATATATATATATATATATATATATATATAATCTAATCCCTTTCAACCAAGCTTGCTTTCCAAAGACACTTCTGATATCCAAGAACAAAATGAGTTCCTTGGGTAATTAACATCAATATCTATTTCCTGTTCAGCCACCTTAATAACAAAGACTCCCGTTAAACAGCAAGGAATGCTAAGCAGCTATTTGTTCCCCATTACAGTATTCACATATCAACAAGTCAAAATTTCAGAAAATTCATGATTCCTTTCCCCCTTAACATAGAATTATAATCACTCTTGAATACAAATAAACTAACATCTATGTCACGCTTCATATCTTACCTTTTTCCGTGAAAATACCAAAGTATTTTCGTAAGGTTTCGAAAATAAGAGAAGCCAAGTTCCGTCTCTTGATTCGTTTATCCGTGGAAATACTGTCTTTGTTTGGTCTTTCATCAAGTCTTAGGTAAAGAGGCTGAATGCTATTGACCAGGGCTGGATGTTGGGTGACAGATTCGGCTCCTTCGGCTGTTCCTACCAAGAGGACGTTCGCACTCGGCCACAGCCACAGTTTCTGCTCATCCAGACTTCTGGAAGTTTCGAAATGATTATTAGTTAAGACTCAGCGAAGATATGAAATAATAATAATAATAATAATAATAATAATAATAATAATAATAATAATAATAATAATAATAATAAAAGCAGAAGAAACCGCAATAATAATGGCAGATGAGACCATAAACAATATAAAGGTGTGTGTTTTGAAATTTTTTATTCATTCAAATAAAATTTTATATCAAAATGCAATTCCTAAGGGGACTTTTTACACACATATTTCTCGTATTTTATGGTTATTGACAAAATTCATTACAGAAAATTTTAATGAAATGCCATTTTCAGATATGGCTTATTAAAGTTATGTTGAAAATTACTGTAATTTTTGCCTCATGTTCGAAGATTGAATACTTAATTTTTATATAAGACTTAAGACTGATTTTAATAACTTTTAATATGAATAACTGACAAAGTCTTATTTTAGGGAATTGTGTTTCTTCTATAATACGTTAATAGAAATTCATATTTTACTGTTGATTTTCACTGTATGGAATGAAATAAAACCTGTACATAAAGTCATTTCAAGCTTCAATATACGTTTCATTTCTCATAATTTAACTAATAAAGATTGCCATTCACATATAAGAATGGTTAAATTATTTCCACTTGGTTATTATTGACTAAAATTCTTTCTAACGGCTATTCTTGCATTTTTCCCTTCCATTAGGTTCTAACTTTAAATATTCAACCAACTCTATAGTTTTCACATCTATTTGTAAAGCCTCATTATTCAAATTCCCACTTTTAATGATCACTATAGCTTCATATTATCATATTAGAGCTACTATCTTGCAATAGATTATACATATTGTGATTCTCTATAAAACGGTCTAATCTATCTACTTACGATGAGTGCCGACAGCAAAGCTAATAACTTTTTATTGAGATCTTGAAAACTAATTTATCAGCGACTATTTTTTTTTTTTTTTTTTTAATATGTAACTATGTAGACAGTCCGATGTTGGTAACAGCGTAGGAGAGATTCCCTTAAATGTTGCATGCAAATTATGTAAATATTTAATTTATTTCTTAATCTGATATAAATAGTTAAAAAACTTCCATATTCATACTATTATGATTCACGTTTTAAAACACACCAGTAGCTTTTATATAGAATATGTTTGCGAAACATTTCATTTACCTTCTGGAATTTTGGAAAATAAAGATACTTAAGGGTAAGGGTAGGCTCCATGATGAATGGGTGCCAATCGTAAAAAATATTTCCCAAAAATACACTAATCAAGACACGCTAATGAAATTTTCAGGCATTATTAGCACTATAATAAGGCATATCCTCTGTAAGTTTTATCATCCTACAGGGAAAATAAAGGATTTTATGAATAAAAATGTGAAAATCGGAGCTAGCGACTTAAAGTTATTTGGTGACCAGTGAGAAACTACTGTCTTGAATTGAAATTCGCTCTGACATTATGTTTGTTTATCCACTGGAACAAGCACACAAAGTTTTATCAATATCGAACAGTAAATAAGCACGCAGCAAGAAAAAAACGAGCAATAACTTTAGTAAAAGCCCGGCTGGTGATGGAGGGATACCTAAAAAATAAATATTCACCAAAAATTAAAATCTCGATTTAGGGAAAAAACCTTCTGAGAGTTTGTAGGTATTATGTCACTTGATGGCCTAAAACATCTAAATATTATATTACTTAAGGCATAAGAGCAGGAAAAGCAAAGAAATACACCCCTCTCCCGAAAAAAAAACGAGAAATTACGATTTTTGTCTGATGACAAAAATATTGGATATAAAATCATAGTCACCCCTGATTCCATTTTCTCTGATGTCACTCATATGAGAAAACGACTTTGAACAGTTTTTAAGGGGTAAACTATAAAAATTAGACAATTACTAATGATATTTCGTATTTTTACTATTAACATAAGGTGGGGCGTTGATGACCAGGGGGGGGGGGCATTATAGAGGCTGGAGATGAATATACACATATCATGGCCTTCTGATAGGCAAAAGGAAGACTTTTAGCAAGGAAAAAAATATTGGCAAAAATCACCCTTGTAATTCGTGTCCATGTTAAAAGAATGGGAAATGACCATCCAAATCCTTAGGTGCAAGAGTTTCCATTATAACAGCTTTTCCTTAGCGACATATATCAAGCCAGATATGGTCACGCTGAATCTTTTGTGTCATGGATGGCTTGACATCATCAGTTGTATGCCAAAGTAGGAAGCCATTTCCCTAAAATTACAAGATTTCCAATTGAAATTATACCTAAGTATCTGAAGATCGCTGTCGGAGGTGAGGTCAATCATCAAGGTGTGACAGGTCAAAGCAGACCCTCCCCAAGCATCCCTTAGGAGATTTTTAGTAGGAGTCTGCCTCCTCGAATTCAAGTCAAGGATTACTACAGGTACGCTTGAAGTGAAACTTCGTCTGCAAAGGAAAATGTCTTTGATGTGAAAGATTATTGAAAAGAAGACTTAAACTATTAAGTATTTTTAATGAAGCTATGTAGTATGAATCCACATATAGCACATATATCAATAAACACAACATGATATGGAAAAAAAACGAATTAGCAAAATTGTTTTAAAAGAATATAACACTGAACAATGGCGATACATTTCAGGTTATCCTATAAAGCCCGAGGACTCACAGGGATTCTCTTAATGTTAGCTATACCAAGGATAGCTATGGTCACCAAAGTTTATAAAGCAAGTTACGTAATGATACAGCTAATGTGATAATCTACGGTGATAATTGTAAAAAATCCATAAAGTAAGGAGTTAATCATTTCCTATTTCTAGGACACTATGATGAAAACTGCAAACAATCATTTGGATATCAGACCGACTGTTAAGTGATATGATTTCTCAGAGTTCTTTGAAACTGGGTAAATTGACCTATAAAAACCCGGCAAATCTGTACTTGGCATTATTCGAGAGTAAAAGGGGATTTCTTCCATCCGTAAGTTGACAATGTGATTAATCAGTATCAAGACGACATTTCATAAGTTGTGATGAAACCTATCTCTCGTGATTGTTCATCCTCTTAACAACTGGTTTATCCATCTTTCCAGGGAAAGAAATGTTTATTCCTCTTTCCAGGGAAAGAAACGTTTATTCCTCTTTCCAGGGAAAGAAACGTTTATTCCTCTTTCCAGGGAAAGAAACGTTTTGTAGGAACAACATATCATAGAGAAATTAAATTGATATCTGGTTATGAAAGGTTAATAACCTTGTCTTTTCTCTATTATAGAAAGGTTTTTTTTCTGATCTAATGAACAATATGAAATTCCGCTTTGAGGGTCCATGCGCTAAAGTAGATACTATAGCTTTTGCTACAATCACAGTCATTATGCTTTAAAGCCAATAAGATTAGTTATAAACCAGCTATGACTTATTCGGCAGCAGTCCTCGAAGAGTAAAACTTACGGAGAACTTCGTCATTCAAGTTAGAACTGCTCGTGGAATCGAATGTTGTATTTACATTACCAATGTTATTTCTTTATTTGACTACATATTACAAATTGCAATAAGTAACCACTATGCAGCCGTGACCAGAAACGTAGAAAGATATACAGTATTATTATTATTATTATTATTATTATTATTATTATTATTATTATTATTATTATTATCATTATTATTATCATTATTAGTTGCTAAGCTATAACCTTAGTTGGAAAACCAGGATGCTATAAGCCCAGGGGCAATTCAGGGTATTTAAAAGTAGATCCATGGACAAATATCAATGAAGGAAGATTAAATTTTTGATATAAGCTGAAAGATCCAGCTGTGTGACAAAAGGTGGTTATTTTAAGAGTAGTTAACGTATTATTTCACATCTGAAGGAAAGCTCAGGAATAATAATGGTTTGGTGATTGCAAGTATCGCATAGCTCTCAGCTGGAAGTTACCAGGGAGAGAGAGAGAGAGAGAGAGAGAGAGAGAGAGAGAGAGAGAGAGAGAGAGAGAGAGAGAGAGAGAAGCCATTTTCTTTAAAAACAAACACGGACATATTGTCTTTGGAGGGACCTATTGGAGTCTCGCTCTAGCTCGATAGTTCTGGTAGAATCGGCAACCTCACCATCCTTGTGAACTAAGGAAGGAGGTTTCTTGGAACCTATAGGTTCTAGCTTGGAGGAAGAGGGGACTTGAATGCTGATCATATGCATATATGGTCAGTTACTATCGCACTGAACTGCTAGTTAGGGCATTATCACTGACCTTGCCTCTGTCATTCATGAGTATCCTTTAAACCTTTAAACCTTTAAACCTTAAAGGCTATTTGGGACTCGCTGGTTCAAAATCTTCTCAGTTAGGCAGGATCCATGGAGTGGATAATTTCTTTAAAGATTTAATAATAGGTGGTACCTGATTTAATTTAAGGATATATTCCCCTTTACGTTAGGTTATGGAAAGATCTGACTAAAAATTCGTATAATTTTCCTGTTTTTTTCTTATGCAATTGAAAAATATTGGCTTTTTATTTCTGAAAGCTTGTTGATAATGAAGGTTCTTTTATATCATATAAATAAACTAAAAATAAATGGAAATTATATCTTAGACTCTCGATGGAACCTAATTGTGATATTTCATTTACAGAATTGCCTCTTTAGTTTCCTAACTTGAGAAATTAGAATATACTTAGAAAAGTTAATCTGTGTCCTTGAACATTTAAAGAAAAGAATAACACAAAAGGCAAAAACAACAATGATTCACAACTGTACCTTAAGATCTCGATAACTAATGATTTATCACTATCCATTGTTGCAATCATGAAATTGCATCCTGAGGTCTCGACATTCAACAATTCCCACAAGGATTCCGTCACCAGAGATACAAAATCGTGAGATTTCAGAGATATCAGAGAATGATTTTCTTGTGATACGAGAGTCAGCATGAGACCTTCTCCGTTGTAATTGACAGTCATAGATGTAGAACCATTGTCCTTTCTTGCTACACGAATTTGCTTCTGATTTTGCAGATATTCTGTCGTTATTATATCAGTTTTTGATGTAACGTAGTTGACGAAGAACACTAGCACGATATGAACAAATTCCTTGAACAGCATTCTGTGAAAACAAATAGACATAATTGAATTTTAATAGTCTTTAAAGCTACAGAAAAGGAGAAGAAAACATAAGCAAATAGACTTATAAGTCGTTGCAAACATCATCCAACCAAAGAAATGAAAATTTATCAGAAAAGAAAAAATTTCTAAACCAAGTAATATGCTCGCACTGGTATCCAAAGTCACATTTGAAAACAATCTTATATTATTATAGAGACTAAAATATATGATGTATTTATTTGGTCATTGTTTACAAGCCTTTTCGTCAATGAAATTAAAAGCTGCTAATTTCTGTAAGCAAGAAGCAAGATATTTTTCTAATGCAAATTACAGATAAACAGGATGTCAAATTATGTTTCTTTATGGTCTCAATATTAGATTATACTATTTTAATAAGGTTATTTGGAAGAAAGAGGATACTATGACTGTACTGTCAATGAGGCACTTTATATACAAAACATTTCCTTATGTATTTTTGTTTTCAAGTTGACAAAAACTAGATTGGCAGAAAATATCAATAAACTAGATAAGTTGTTGAAATAGAATTTCTGTAAACTAGACAAGTTGTTGAAGTAAATAATCTTTCCAATATTCTCTTATAAACAGATATATTTTCCAGTCAATGATTTTTTTTAGAGAAGGCTTCCATAATGAGCCGTATCTTTGTTTTAAGGTAGAATGAAAGATTTTCATATATCTATATTTGTATTTGATTCAATTTGGGCATGCTCTTCGCACTACCCAAAAGAGATTAGTTCACCCAACTTTGAACTGGGCACTAAAAGCATAAGATAGAGATAACTGGGGGAATCTGAGGCCGCCCTTTGCGTCAATGGGCGTAGGAGGAGATGATGATGATGACATAATTTATAAGAAACGTTAAAACCGGGTATTTGTTGACTCACTTCATGATCCTATTAACGAGCAAATCTCAAAATCCTTTCATACTGTAAATAGGCCAAAATGAGAGGCACAATTGTTTTCCTTCAAATAATGTACATCATGTTTTTATCCTCTATTAGTTACTTCATAGGAAAATACTCCATATGCAATTTTCAAATATTGTATTCAGGTACTTCAACAAAGAGAAAGAAAATTCAATCCTTTTCGATAACATTAATCAATGTGCACACATCTTCTCACAACATTAAGATTTATCAGTTTAATGACTAAAATCATAAACCAGTAATTCTCATTTCGTCATTCTATGTTTTACTTCCAATTTGTAAAAGCAATATCTACAGCATATTCGGGATTCGGTACATTTATGTAAGAAAATCATATGACTGATTGACACCTTTCTTTTTTTTCCCACTTTTTCCCTTTTCAAATTAACACGAAAGTTGATGTAACCTACATTTCATAAAAGAATTACATAATCCCTTTCATTTTATAATTTAATTTAAGCTGCAAATTACATTTTCGTTTGATTTTGGGCAATAGTTTTTCAATGAATATTTCAGATTCTTGATATATTGGTCCCTAATTCCTGTTTTTATTTGAAATTGTCGATATTTGTAATATTGAACATTTGTCCTTTTGATAATAATTACTTTGTTTCAGACACATTCTACACCATGGTGTTTAGAGAATTATTTTGCTGCTTGAAATGTAAATCTAAGTCCTCAATACTGATCCAAAAAGAATTTTAATCTCTAAAGATCAGATTAAACCACTTTCGCATAGCAACTACATTCAACATTTCTCTTTCCTTAATCTAAATTTCGATAGAGCAATTAAGGTTAAAAAACAAGGAACATATAAGCCTGGGTGCTAGTGAAGTTCCAAAGAAGAATTTATAAATGCATTAAAATACTTGAAGAAGAGAGACTAATTTATTTTCTCTTCGATTCATTTATTTCAGGTTCAAAGCGAAATCCTCAGGGTTTCCGGAGAGATAAAAGAAAATAGGAATGGTAAGGAAAGCTGCAGTTTCAGATATGTTACATAGATAAGTCAAAACTAAACAGAGTTTTGTAATATAGATTTCCTTGGATTAACCTCTGTCCTAATAATTAACCAAAAAATCAGACTAATATTTTTAGGACCTCAATTTACATTGACTGTCAAACAATGTTTTATTCTATCTTGATAAGAAATTGCTATAAATGTTTGATCGTTGGACATACGTTTTAGTTATTTATTTGAGCGAAAACGAGCAAATAGCTACAATGGTTGTGCCTTGCTCTTGGTTCTAATACATCTCGCTGTAAGATTCCAAAGTAGTGTAATATCAAGTTTGAACTGATGTTCATATGTACAGAATTTCATTTATATATACTTCTTCTGAAGCAAAACAAAAGATCAACAAATTTGTCCATACCTAGTGGAAATAATTGCGCTGACGTGAGGCAAGTCACTCTGCAACTGAGCTACTTTGACACTATAGCTGCGAGTCTATTTAATCTTTGCTGCAGTTGCCAACAAGGGATTTTAAGCGGGAGAGTCTAATTACTCGTGAAGAAACCTTTTAAAAATCAATGAGAGACTATCAGTCATAAGGCAGTAGAAGCGATGTGAATCAATTGTATAGCTTTTGTTCTGAACCTTCTGCAATTATAAATCATTGTTAGGTACTGAGAAAAATTGATTCATTATTTCTCTCTCTCTCTCTCTCTCTCTCTCTCTCTCTCTCTCTCTCTCTCTCTAAATGAAAATATTTTTTATTTTTAATCCATAGAAAAATATCTTCAAATATTTACAGCATTCAAAAAGCATTAGATAATATCGAGCAAGAAAAAAAGACAATCAACCATATATGTGAAAAAATATGTAAATGGAAAAGTTTATTATACAAAAAACTGAATTTTCCTGTTATTTCTTAAAGATTACAATTTGAAAAGTACTTTCTAATATAATTAAACGAATAAGGAAACGGCGCATTTCGGCTGAGTAAGAAACTTGAATTTATAAAGTGAAAAACGAAATCTTCTAATTAGGTAATATGTTACACTAAATAAAATTTAGTGTACAGTATTTATATGTCAAAAAATATAAGGGGGTATTGACCCTGTATGTGTATCTGTATTTCAGCCCGTTTACAACTATGTTTTGCATTCAAATCATACAAAAATTCAAATCTGTATATATGTACATAATCATATATATATATATATATATATATATATATATATATATATATATATATATAGATACAAACATATATAGATATACATATAGAGAATATATGTGTGTGTATATATATATATAT
>NC_090749.1:87094637-87097137 GCF_036898095.1 Palaemon carinicauda | reverse complement strand
GATCAACTAACTTATTATCGAGTGAGGGAGTATTATTGATGATTGGACATATGCAGAGTAAAGGGCAAAATGTGACGACATTGTGGGATCCAGGTTCAAATTTAACCATGATTACGCATCGGATGGCAAACAAGTTGGGTTTGAGAGGTAAAGATGTAAGTCTCACTATAACTAAAGTTGGGAATAGCACTGAGCGGTTTGACAGTAAAGTTTATAATGTGCCAATTGCTGATTTGACAGGTACTGAATAGACTATTGAAGCTTGTGGTATCAATGAAATTACATCTGACATTACAGAGTTTGACACCACATTGATGGCTAAATTTTTTGGTGTAGAGGAGTGGAAAATTTGTCGGCCAACAGGCAAAGTAGATTTCATGGAAAGGACAAATCTTTCTTGTGATCTTCTTTAATGAAGGTCCAAAAAAGAATTTGTGTAATTCAACTACCAGAAACACTGAACACCTCTCTCTCTCTCTCTCTCTCTCTCTCTCTCTCTCTCTCTCTCTCTCTCTCTCTCTCTCTCTCTCTCTCTCAACAGTGGCACGATAAAAGAATGCAAAATTAAGATAGACAAGATCATAAAAACTCTCCAAACGTTGCAAATGGAGTCTCCTTTCATGGGCTAAAAGTCTCCGAGACATCGAAAATCCTTGTAAATCCTTGTAACTCCTTATAAATTATATTTTCCGTAAACTCATGGAATAGATGTCTTTTCATGCAAACGAAATATTTTCAGTCCTGTAAATATATCATGAAGACATTTATGACGTCTGACAAGTTATAAATGCAAGTCAAAAACAAGAAACCTTCTGCTTTGATATTACTGAACAACTCCTTCTACTATAAGTATCAAACAGAATGTTAAGAACATTTCATTTCTCATTTCAGTCTAAGTAATGAATAAAACAGTTTTTGGTAATGACTCAAGTCATTTAGAAACATAATCCATTCACAAGGTTAATTGACCTCGTCTTTTGTTATTGTAATTGGGTCATTATTTTACTTTAGATATCAGAGAGGTTGTTCTGATATAGTTAATGGTATAACTAATTTTCTTGGAGATTTTCTGTATTATCATAGATCTTTGTTTTATCCTTTTCTTATTAGTCTTAATTTCTTTCCATCGGCTGTTGCTTAATTTTAGAGAATTGTAATCTACACAATATTGTACTTTTGCTTTGTTACATGTTCTATCATGAGCTCATTTGCACTAACTGCAATTCCCTCTGGACCTAGAGAAGAAGAAGAAGAAGAAGAAGAAGAAGAAGAAGAAGAAGAAGAAGAAGAAAGCTGACCATCTTGACCGCATGTGCAGAAAGGTCAATCACATTTTGGCTTATCTCAACTATTTTAGGAATATCTAATTCTTATTAAGGTTTAGTTCATAACTTTCTCCTAATTATATATGATTCTTCACTAATTCATGGATTGACTTAGATATTCATACTGTAATTTCAAACTGTGGTACACTTCGATCTTACCTTACAATCTCTTCTCTAGCACTGTATATAAATAAACTTCCACCCACCAGAAGCTCCAGTCAATGAATGCTCGGAAGCGCATAGAGTTCTCACGTCTGTTCGTCGCTATACAAGTTCAAAACGTGTTACATTGAAGCTTTTTCCCGCCTTGCAGTGCAAAACGTGTTTAGAAATATATATGAACATTATTTCGTATCGGAAGTATGAAACTCACTTTACTTAGAGCATGTTTTGCATATGATGCAAAGAATGTACATGTATTCATCATTTCACAAGAATCAAACATGTTATGTTGAAGGCTTGATCCTCTCATGTAATGCAGGACACATTCAGACGAATCATTTAGCATGACTTCATATTAGAAGTATCAGACTCGTTATAGTTTGAGCTCGTTTCTACCAATAACGCCAGCACTTGTTCTGATGCCTATTGCTAATGCATTGACCCAGTGTCCTCATTTGAGGACAGCAAAGTTTATGCTGTTTTATAGCCTATAATTATAGCAATCCTATTTCAAAAATAAGAAAGAGAGGGTATAAATCAACACTTCTGGACACTAGTCACTGAATAGCAGCATACACAGATCAAAATAAAAGAAATTATTTGTAATTATTTTTATCGGTCCATAGAAATGTTTTTTTGTCCAATTTGCATGAAGTCTTTCTTGTGCTTTATATTATATAAATGAGAATTCTGCATCATATATTGATGAATCAACATGTTCTTATCACCCGCATTTCATAATGTTTTATAAATGATTCTTGTCATTATTTTTACCTTTTTTTATGCTGTCCTCAAATGAGGATAGTATGTTGAAATGGGTTAACTTTATCCAACCATAATGGTTGTGATATTAATATATCACTATCAGGTTATGAAACAAAAAACACTGAAAATATGTATTTCCCATTGCTTAACTCTGTAATCTCTTCAAGAATATTGTTTACTCTTTCCAAATGAGCTGATTAAGACAAGCTAACTCATGAATTTTTTTTCTATTGCTAAAGCTAACAATT
>NC_090749.1:87077886-87086637 GCF_036898095.1 Palaemon carinicauda | reverse complement strand
TGTCAGGTAACTGCCAAGGCCATTGAATGGTTAAGCTAAATTAAAGGTCAAACGTTACTTGAAAGTCGAAGTCACATCAATTCATGATTCTAGGACATATGGCGCTCTAGGTCACCTTGGCGGAGGTATGTCCTCTACGAGGACCATGTCCGCGTTCAGGACTTGCTCACTTGTTATAATTATTATTATTATTATTATTATTATTATTATTATTATTGTCTACGCTACAACCCTGGTTGATAAAGCAGAATGCTATAAGCTCAAGGGATCCAACAGGGAAAAATACCCCAGTGAGGAAATTAAATAAATAAACTACAAGAGAAATAATGAACAATTTAAAAGATATTTTGATGGCAGTAACAACGTTGGAAAAACAATAAGAAAAAAAAAACAATTGTAAGAAAACTCTACCTCAAGACAATGGAAGACCATGCACAACCCAAGACTAGAGAACAATAGTTTGATTTTGGAGAGTCCATATCCTAGAAGAGCTCCTTAGAATAGTTGAAGAGTGTCTTCTATCCATACCAAGAGGAAAGTAGCCACTGAACAATTACAATGCAGTAGTTAACTACTTGAGCGAAGAATGATTGCTTGGTAATCTCACTGTATGTGTAAGCAAAGGAAAAATAAGTCGTAACCAGAAAGACGGATCCAGTGTAATACTTTCTGGTCAGTCAAAGCAAGGTCCAATAACTCTCTAGCTGTAGTATCTCAATGGGTGGCTAGTGCCCTGGCAAACCTATGGTCAGTTGTTTGCCTGCTCTCTAGAATTATTTAAGTCCAGTTGTTTTTCTGTTTCAATCGATCAAAGTATTTTTTCAATACTTGGAAGCAGCCACATATGGATTGTCAGAAAGAAAAAAAGTAATTCAAGTAATTAGGTTGCTGAGAGATGCTCCGGCAATGGAGGTAATGTGTTTGCCACAAGACAGTTCAAGAAGTTATATTGAAATATTTAGTTGAGAAATACGCCTTACCCGATGCGAGAAAAGGGGACATGAAAAAAAATTACAAACCCAAAACTCAGAAAGTCGAATCCGTTCTTAGTTTTATAACTCGCATTTTTCGGGACTGTGATTTGTTTGCTACCCAGAGTGCCAATCTCCCAGAAGGCGATAAAAAACCAATTGCCTGTAAACATATTCACAGATTAGTAAACCCGTATGTATGTGGTTACTTGTTAGATGACAATTGCTCATTAGCACACGTAGTGATGGCAATGCCAACACATTCTAAACGGTTTGCCAGAAGAAAAAATTACTGAGAATAACTGCTCCAATTCCGAGAGGGTGGCAGCCATAAGAGGTAATCACTAACCCTCAAAGCGGGAGAGAGGAGAACGCAGTCAGCAGGTGAGAAGAGTCTTCAGATGTTGGTAGCATAGGCACCGCTGAGTGGAGTGCCCCACCCAAAGATTCCCCCGTTGTTACAGTTGTCAGGCCACGGTCAACTATCTCGAGAGTGCCCTGCAAAAAATACCGAGGGCGGGTGGGCTGTGGCACAAGCACACCACACCCCGCCCAACATCAAAGGAAAAGGAAACAGAGGAAGGGGGAGACAAGGGAGATCGATGCCCTCCAACCCCCACATGACATTAAAAGCAGCAGCCGAGGCAGCGATGGGAGTACTACGATGGACTCGATGGAGGAGGCAGTGGGACCTCCTTTGGTACCCCCAACATTCACCCCCTTACTACTAGTGACAGGAGGAGAGGGCAGCGGCATTGCAAGCGAGGTCGTTAGCACGTGCCCCATATATCCTAATGGGCAGCTAGGAATGTTAGCAGTCAGGATTGACCCACCAGATAAGTCCATTCGAGTGCTGATTGACACAAAAAGCCAGTATTTCGCTGATTGAAAAAGGAATCTCCTAAAACCCACTACAATCAGCGGCATCTATCATCCTCGACACACCAGGAGGAAATAAAGTACACGCAAGCCATACAATGAATTTCAACTCTTAAAGTGGGATCTGTGAAGTTTACATATGATTTTTTGGTCTTGCCCACCTAGGGAATTCCAGGAATCAAGGCTATACTAGGGTTGTATTTCGTCATTAGTAATCAAATACGCATTTTTGGGAAAAAAGATAGAGTAACAGTAAGAAGAGGAGGGTGCATTTTGCCGATAGAAAGTCATGAGAGAGTAAGTGCTTGTGCGGGAACGGAGAGACTATTAAGTAAGGTAACAGCTGTACCTGAAAGAGGAAAAGTGTTGCCTTGCCAGATGCTTACAAGCATATAGTGACCCCTCGTCAGCCTCTCCTGGAATCAAGGCTATACTAGGGTTGTATTTCGTCATTAGTAATATATATAATCAAAGACACATTTTTTGGGAAAAAGATAGAATAACCTAAAGAACAGCTGTACCTGAAAGAGGAGAAGTGTTGCCTCCCCAGACATTTACAAGCATATCAGTGACCCCGCAGAAGGAACCAAGGTCGTAGTTATACCCGATGATAGATTGGCACACGTAGTCTTAGAGGGCTTGTTAGAAATAAAAGAGAACAGAGCTGATATAACGATAGATAATTTGTCAAATTAAAGAGCTGTGTTAGGAAGTGATTCTGTGAGTGAATTAGAGTTAAGTGAAATTGCTAGTAAGGGGAGATCTTGGGGGCCATATCTCCAGCCTGCACAGATGAAGGCACTCAGAACTTGATTATGCAAGCGCAAAAACTATGTCCGCCAGAATATCAATCTGTAGTTAGTAACATTGTTCATAATTATTCAAATGTAATTGTAATTGGGTAGGAGCCACCCGAGAGGATTGATCGATTTCCCTTTAGCATTGAACCTAGGCAGGCAGAGCCGATCAGGTCAAGGCCTTATAAGGTACCCATTCATTGCCAGGGAAAGATAGAAAAGGAAATTAGCAAATTCACGGAACTAGGGATAATCGAGGAGAGTGAATCCCCCTGACCTTCTCCAATTATAGCTGTTAGGAAAAAGGATGGCTCGGTAAGATTGTGTTGATTATAGAAAGTTGAATGCAGTCTAAGGATAATACATGTCTATTGCCCTTGATCGAAGAATTACTTGTGAAGGTACGGAATAGTAAATGTTTTACAACTATTGATTCAAAATGTGGATACTATCAAATACCCGTTCAGGAAGACAGTAAATGTAAAACGGCATTTATAGGCAACAATCAACTATTTCAGTTTGATTTTCTTCCTTTTGGTGTTAAAAATGCTCCAAGTAATTTTTCTAGAGTAATGATGGCGGTTTTGTACTTCTTAATTGGCGATAATGTTTTTGTTTATTTAGACGATATCAAAATTACAGAGAAAACGGCCGAAGAACATAATGATAATATTCGTAAAGTTTTAGAAGCATTGGACTTAATGGTATGAAAATAAATTTTTCAAAGCAAATTTTTCGGTAAACAGGTCGAACTTTTAGGTCATATAATAAGCCCAGAAGATATTCAACCCTGCCCGCGTAAAGTAAAATCTATTAGGGAATTCCCAAGACCACGTACCCCTAAGGAAGTAGCTGGGTTCCTTGGGCTCGATGGGTTTTACCATAAATTCATAAGAGAGCCCAGCATTTCTTCAGGGAGAGTTTGAAAATATCTTCAACATATCGGAAAAATTGAAATACCCAAAATATTTTATTGAATGTGCTTTACAAAAAGCACAAAGAACTTTTTATTCTGCAACTCCGAGAATAGCTTTTAATAATGATAATATGCTCGTTTTACCATATAATGACCTCTTACGGAGGGTTCCAAGTTTTTGCAAGAATTTTAATATTAATGTTGTTTTTAAATTTTCAAATACACTGAAAAGCATACTAATAAGGAATTCTCCCAAAGTTTCTCAGGGCTGCATTTACGGGGTTCCTTGCATGAACTGCAAGTGTTTTTATCTCGGACAATCTGGGAAGGGACTGGACACCAGAATTAAACAACACAAATATAGTGTGAGAACGGGACAAATCTCGAATGCTTTGTTTTTACATATAAATAATTTTAATCACATGATTCATTGGGAGGGGGCAAAAGTTGTTTTATATTGTAATAATATAACTCGTAGTAATATAATTGAATCTGCTTTTATCAAATATCACAGTGACTTAATGAATGTAAGCCAGAGTATGTACAAACTGGACCCATTTGTTGTTAACGAGATTTGTAAGATTGTCTCTTTTTAATCACCTGTTGAACTGTTCTGTATCTGCTGTACTAGATTTAACTTGGAATACTTGTTTTTAATTTTTTCATTTTTTTTTTTTGGTTTACTTTGTTAGATGTTGTCTGTGTTTTTAGCACTGTACCTCGAAAATGTGTTGAATTAACACAAAAGCGCTTGGTACGCCTTCTTTTAATTTTTCTGTGGCCTTGGATGAATATATATATATATATATATATATATATATATATATATATATATATATATATATATATATATATATATATATATATATATAGATATATATACATATATATATATATATATATATATATATATATATATATATATATATATATGTATGTATATATATACCTCTGCATGTGTATGTGTCTGTGTGTGTGTGTCTTAGAAACTTACGTAAAGTCCAAAGCAGCAGACAACGCATCCATAATTCTTTTATCAAGTGACTCAAGCAACGTAACAACACCTCCGGGTCCATCTTTGCTTGGCATATAAAAAGAATAAGGTTCATAGTTGAAAGCAAGAACTCTCATGAGGTGGCCCTGCAACTTCTCTTCATTTTCTGGAATAAAAAGTCTCAGTTTTGGTTACTTTTTATAGCAAATTTTATAATTGGTAATATGAAAATTAATTAGATACTCACTGAACCAAATAGCATATTTTCTGATTAGTTTGTTTAGCAGATTTGATAACTGGTAATATTAGAAATAATCACAGTGTCGCTTTTCTCACTAATTCATGATTTTAAAAAAAGGGCTTATTTTTTGGCTAGTTTGGTTATATCAACATTATCATTATCAGCCGTTGCTAGTCCTCTTACTTTCCGTTAGAATATCATTAACTTTATGTAATGTTAAACCCATCATTATTCTTTCCATAGCTCTTTATACTGCAACTAGCTAATGTTCTAATGCTTTAGTAAAGCTTCGAGTTTTTTTTTTCTTTTCTTTTTTTTGAGCGACCGTGACATTTTCTTTTGATTATCTAATTTTGATCATCTAAAGCTTCCATCCTATGCTTGTTTATAAATATATTCAGACATACATACATACATACATACACACACACACACACACACACATATATATATATATATATATATATATATATATATATATACATACGTACATACACACATACATACATACATACACACACACACGCATATATATATATATATATATATATATATATATATATATATATAGTCTATGTACATATACGTACAATATATATATATATATATATATATATATATATATATATATATACATATATATATCTACATATATATATATATATATATATATATATATATATATATATATATATATATATATATATATATATATATATGTAGATATATATATGTATATATATATATGTATATATATATATATATATATTTATATATATATATATATATATATATATATATATATATATATATATATATATATTTATATATATATATAATAATAATAATAATAATAATAATAATAATATATAAATTCATGAAAAGAGGACTTTCAACTATACGCCAACAGGAGTTTGCTTCAAAAGATAAAAATGGAAATATTATCAACAAAACAGATGGAGCGATGAAAATTGCAGGAGATTTCTATACAATGCTATACAATAGAGATATATGAAATTACTTTTCCAAAAGAAATGATGATACCCCTGAGCTGGTACCAACCGAATTATTATTATTATTATTATTATTATTATTATTATTATTATTATTATTATTATTATTATTATTATTATTACTAGCTAAGCTACAACCCTAGTTGGAAAAGCAGGTTGATATAAGCACAGAGGGTCCAACAGGGAAAATAGCCCAGTGAGAAAAGGAAAAAAGGAAAATGGAATTTTTCAAGCAGAAAACAACATTAAAATAAATGTCTCCTATATAAACTGCAAAAACTTTAACAAAACCACAGGATGAGAAATAAGATAGAATAGTGAGCTCGAATGTTCCCTAACAATAGAAGTAAAGAAAGCATTAAAAGGTAAGAAAAGAGGCAAAGCTATAGGAAAAGATGGCCTAACAACTGATTTGATAATAGACTGAGATATCATAAGAGTGAAACTCGCTGAACTTCACACTAAATGTCTGCACGAATGCCTCTTGTAAACTTTATCATCACAATAATTCACAAAAAAGGAGACCAATAAAAAAAAAGACCTTAAAAATGACCTCCCAAAAAGTTTACTCTCAGTAGCATATAAAATTTTGACAAAGATTGTATTATGCCGAATAGAAAGACCGCTAGACTTTGAATCAATAGAGCAGGCAGGATTTAGAATTGGGTTTTTAGCAACTGACCATATCCATGTAATTAATCAACTAATGAAAAAAAAAAAATAACAAACCACTATGTATGGCATTTATAGAATATGTCAAAGCTTTTTATTCTGTCAAATCTTCAGCAGTAATAGGCAAACTTCAAAGACAAGAAATAACTGATATGCTAGAACACCTGAAGGTATCTATATAGGAAATAGAGCACTCCTAAAACTACATAAAGATTGTGAGAGAGTTCCTTTTGAGAGAGGAGCTAGACAGGGAGACCCCATCTCTCCTAAACTATTCACAGTGTGTCTAGAATTTTTCCAAGAATATAGTTTGGGAAAATGTAAGAATTAATGTTATTGGGAAATACCTGAACAACTCAAGATTTGAAGAGGTCATAGTTCAATTTAGTGAATTATGGGGGGAAATACGAAAGATGAAGATTTAAATAGAAAAAGTAGAAATGCTGGCTGAAAATGAATATGACTTAAACAAAGATTATGTTAAATGAAAATGGAGACACAACAAATAATGGTTTTGGACAAACCTCTAGAGATATTTGATTAATATAAGTACATAGAATAGACAGTGTTTCCCCAGGGCATGAGACCGAAATTAGAATGAGAATAAGCTTAGGATGAGGAGCTTTTGGTAAACAAAATAGTATTATGAAAAGAAAAATGCCACTTTCTCTAAAAAGAAAAGTATTTAATCAGATTGTCTCAAAAGGTAGTAACGTACGCAACAGAATCTTGCACCCTTTCTAAAGTCTTAGAACATAAGCTAGTTGCACCACAAACAGCTATGGAAAGAATAATGATGGAAATAATACTAAGTTACAGAAAAAGAGCAACATGGATACAAGAACAAACAAAGTAAAGGATATTCTAACATGTAAGAAAAAGAAATGAACATGAGCAGGACATATAATGAAAATGAAAGATAATCAAAATCACCATCATCATCATCATCATATCCTCCTATGCGTATTGACGCAAAGGGCCACAGTTAGATTATTCCAGTCGTCTCTATCTTGAGATTTTAATTCAATATGTCCCCATTCACCATCTACTACTTCACACTGCATAGTCCTCAGCTATTTAGGCCTGGGTCCTTCAACTCTTCTAGTGCATTTTGGAGCCCAGTTGAAGGTTTGGTGAACTAATCTCTCTTGGGGGGGGGGGGGTGAAGAGTATGTCCGAACCATCTTCATCTACCCCTCACTATGATCTCATACACATATGGTACTTGAGTAATCTCTCTTATAGTTTCATTTCTAATCCTGCCCTACCATTTAACTCCCGATATTCTTTGTTCTGAAATCTACAAAATTTGTTGGATATCATTTCATTGTCATACCACGACTCATATCCTTATAATAACACTGATGTCACTAAACTGATATATAGCCTGATTTTTATATGTAATTTCAGGTAATAAGATTTCGAGATTTTACTTAACCTAGCTATTGCGTGATTTTCTTTTTTCAATCTTTCATTAAACTCTAATTCGAAAGACACTATATTAGCAATCATAGTTCCTATATATTTGAATGATTCCACCTTATTAGTCCTTTCTCCTTCCAATGATATTTCATCTTCCATCGCATATTCCTTTCTCATCATCTCCTTCTTTCTTTCATTTATCTTAAGCCCAACCTTATGTGATATTTCACGCATTCTGGTAAGCAAGCTTTGTATGTTCTGTGGCATTTCCTTAATAAAGACAGATTCGTCAGCATAATCTAGGTCTGCTAATTACCTGTTACCAATCCAGTACAATACTTCTTCTCCATTCCCAACTGCTCTCTACATTACAAAATCCATGAGGAGGGTAAACAACTTGAGTGAAAACACATTCCCTTGGAGTACTCCACAGTTCACTCGAAATTTATTTGATAGGACTCCACTAACATTAACTTTGCACTTGCTATGTTCATGAACAGACTTAATAAAATTTACATATTTAGGAGGAACTCATTAATACCGAAGGAGTCTCCTCCACAAAATTGGCCAGCTTTTTCATAGTACACAAATGCCACCAAAAGCGGATTCCTATAGTCTGCACATTGCTGTAATACATGTCTCAAAATGAAGATATGGTCAGTACAACTTCTACCTTTTTTAAATCCAGCTTGTTCATCTCTCAGCTTTTCATCAATCTTTCTCTCTAGTCTCTTTAGAATGACCATACTCTATATTTTCATGACAACTGACATAAGTACTCTCACTTACGGGCTGCCATTAGTGTAAGAGGCCGTGGCATACACACTTTGTGCAATTGCCACTCTA
>NC_090749.1:87062886-87070386 GCF_036898095.1 Palaemon carinicauda | reverse complement strand
TATATATATATATATATATATATATATATATATATATATATATATATATATAAAACTGAACTCAGTTATTTTAATATATGTTGTACAACACAACAGCCATATTGGAAAGCAAGTTGAAACTTGTAGAACGATTTGATTTACATAATGTTTTCATTGATCTAGATTCACGAAGTAAACAAATGAAAGAATCAAATTTACTGTATTCTTTTCTCACAAGGTCTGATGCTTCATGTTATTATTCATTGATTAATATGAATTGCTTTGTTATAGTTTTGACATCGTCATATTTACGTTCACTGTGATCGTGTTGACCACTTTGAGTCATCAACATTTGTCAAAACATAATGATGTTTTATCCATTGTACCAAACAGGTTATGAAAATAAACTCACTGAAATGAAACAATGTATCAACCATTGTTTGTATAAAATATACAATTAGTTGGTGAGAATATAACCATTGTTGTTTTTAATAGGGAGTTCACTAGGTCTATGTGCCGTCTTTGACGATACGCAATCTCATTCATAAAACTGCTATCTCTTTATATAAAGACTACCTTACACATATAAATTGGAATTGGTCACATAAAAATCTTCCAAAAATATGATTTTGCTTTTGATACAATATGCTGTCAGATGCCAGGAAATCGCATCTGAGGGTGTTTCCTCATAAAATTTTTCTGGGGGAGATCCCCAGACAACCCCCCCCCCCCCCATGCCTTCGCGCCTGCGGCTCCGCTTTCAGTGTCATTTCGAACTTTAGCCCCCTCAAACAGGAAAACGCTCCGACGCCCCTGATTTTATTTACTGATTCTTGATGACTCGCTATCTCATTGTAGTTTCTTCTTTAGAACATGCTAAACATTCCATCAGGCTCTCTATAGCTCTATCAGTGGCCATTACTCAGAAAGGTTATATCGAAGAAACAAGGATATTTTTCAGTCTTTTTTTTTTTCAAAAAGACAAAATATTAAAAAAAGAATTAAAAACCTATTGCCATCAGTACTGTCCTATGCTAAGTATTCAGTGTCATTTGAATCTCTTATGCTGAACGCTACCAAATGTTCACCGCTAAATAAATCATTAAAGAAATGAAATTATGCCTTGGAATTTCCAAAATATTTCCGAAAAAAAAAACCTCTAATTTAAAACCATATTGTTGAACAAACCTCACGAAAGGGAAAATATTCAGTTAAAAATATTTTTCTATTAATAAAGATAGAAAATAAATACAAAATCATTCACGATACCCTTTTTTCTATGTAAAGAATATTTTGGTGTTGGTCTTTTTCCTTTGCTAATAAAACTTGAAAATACATTAAAGATCTAAGGTCACTCCTATGGATATGGACATTGCATAAATTACCCTTGCTTTATTTCTAACAGGTTTATTTGGTCGCTCCCTGATTATTACTCCTATAACTTTAGAGATTTTTTAATGAATCTTCCTTTTCTGAGCAGTAAGCTATCATATCTAAAAGAAAAAATCTAATCCTTTTCAACCACGCTTGCTTTCTAAAGACACTTCTGATATCCAAGAACAAAAGGAGTTCCTTGGGTAATTAACATCAATATCTATTTCCTGTTAAGCCACCTTAATAACAAAGACTCCCGTTAAACAGCAAGGAATGCTAAGCTGCGATTTGTTCCCCATTACAGTATTCACATATCAACAAGTCAAAATTTCAGAAAATTCATGATTCCTTTCCCCCTTAACATAGAATTATAATCACTCTTGAATACAAATAAACTAACATCTATGTCACGCTTCATATCTTACCTTTTTCCGTGAAAATATCAAAGTATTTTCGTAAGATTTCGAAAATAACAGAAGCCAAGTTCCGTCTCTTGATTCGTTTATCCGTCGAAATATTGTCTTTGTTTGGTCTTTCATCAAGTCTTAGGTAAAGAGGCTGAATGCTATTGACCAGGGCTGGATACTGGGTGACAGATTCGGCTCCTTCGGCTGTTCCTACCAACAGGACGTTCGCACTCGGCCACAGCCACAGTTTCTGCTCATCCAGACTTCTGGAGGTTTCGAAATGATTATTAGTCAAGAGTCAGCGAAGATATGAAATAATAATAATAATAATAATAATAATAATAATAATAATAATAATAATAATAATAATAAAAGCAGCAGAAACCGCAATAATTATGTCAGATAAGACCATAAACAGTATAAAGGTGTGTGTGTTTTGAAATTTTTTATTCATTCAATTAAAATTTTATATCAAAATGCAATTCCTAAGGGGACTTTTTACACACATATCTCTCGTATTTTATGGTTATTGACAAAATTCATTCAAGAAAATTTAATGAAATGCCATTTTCAGATATGGCTTATTAAAAGTTATGTTGAAAATTACTGTAATTTTTGCCTCATGTTCGAAGATTGAATACTTAATTTTTATATAAGACTTAAGACTGATTTTAATAACTTTCAATACGAATAACTGACAAAGTCTTATTTTAGGGAGTTGTGTTTCTTCTATAATACCTTAATAGAAATTCATATTTTACTGTTAATTTTCACTGTATGGAATGAAATAAAACCTGTATATAAAGTCATTTCAAGCTTCAATATACGTTTCATTTCTCATAATTTAACTAATAAAGATTGCCATTCACATATAAGAATGGTTAAATGATTTCCACTTGGTTATTATTGACTAAAATTCTTTCTAACTGCTATTCTTGCATTTTTCCCGTCCATTAGGTTCTAACTTTAAATATTCAACCAACTCTATAGTTTTCACATCTATTTGTAAAGCCTCATTATTCAAATTCTCACTTTTAATTATCACTATAGCTTCATATTATCATATTAGAGCTACTATCTTTTTCCTGATGCAATAGATTATACATATTGTGGTCCTCTATAAAACGGTCTAATCTATCTACTTACAACGAGTGCCGACAGCAAAGCGAATAACTTTTTATTGAGATTTTGAAAACTCTGATTTATCAGCGACTATTTATTTATTTATTTTTTTTTTTTTTTAATATGTAACTATGTAGACAGTCCGATGTTGGTAACAGCGTAGGAGAGATTCCCTTGAATGTTGCATGCAAATTATGTAAATATTTAATTTATTTCTTAATCTGATATAAATAGTTAAAAAAACTTCTATATTCATACTATTATGATTCACGTTTTAAAACACACCAGTTGCTTTTATATAGAATATGTTTACGAAACATTTCATTTACCTTCTGGAATTTTGGAAAATAAAGATACTTAAGGGTAGATATAGATGATTCGTTTCCATGTTAAAAGAATGGGAAATGATCATCCAAATCATTAGGTGCAAGAGTTTCCATTACAACTGCTTTTTCTTAGAGACATATATCAATCCAGATATGGTCACGCTGACTCTTTTGTGTCATGGATGGCTTGACATCATCAATTGTATGCCAAAGTAGGAAGCCATTTCCCTAAAATTACAAGATATCCAATTGAAATTATACCTAAGTATCTGAAGATCGCTGTCGGAGGTGAGGTCAATCATCAAGGTGTGACAGGTCAAAGCAGACCCTCCCCAAGCATCCCTTAGGAGATTTTTAGTAGGAGTCTGGCTCCTCGAATTAAAGTCAAGGATTACTACAGGTACGCTTGAAGTGAAACTTCGTCTGCAAAGGAAAATGTCTTTGATGTGAAAGATTATTGAAAAGAAGACTTAAACTATTAAGTATTTTTAATGAAGCTATGTAGTATGAATCCACATATAGCACATATATCAATAAATACAACATGATATGGAAAAAACGAATTAGCAAATTTTTTTTTTCAAAGAATATAACACTGAACAATAGCGATTCATTTCAGGTTATCCTATAAAGGCCAAGGACTCACACGGATTCTCTTAATCTTATATATACCAAGGATAGCTATGGTCACCAAAGTTTATAAAGCAGGTTCCCTAACCTGAGAAATTGGAATCTACTTAGAAAAGTTAATCTGTGTCCTTGAACATTTAAAGAAAAGAATAACACAAAAGGCAAAAACAACAATGATTCACAACTGTACCTTAAGATCTCGATAACTAATGATTTATCACTATCCATTGTTGCAATCATGAAATTGCATCCGGAGGTCTCGACATTCAACAATTCCCACAAGGATTCCGTCACCAGAGATACAAAATCGTGAGAATTCAGAGATATCAGATGATGATTTTCTTGCGATACGAGAGTCAGCATGAGACCTTCTCCGTTGTAATTGACAGTCATAGATATAGAACCATTGTCCTTTCTTGCTACACGAATTTGCTTCTGATTTTGCAGATATTCTGTCGTTATTATATCAGTTTTTGATGTAACGTAGTTGACGAAGAACACTAGCACGATATGAACAAATTCCTTGAACAGCATTCTGTGAAAACAAATAGACATAATTGAATTTTAATAGTCTTTAAAGCTACAGAAAAGGAGAAGAAAACATAAGCAAATAGACTTATAAGTCGTTGCAAACATCATCAAACCAAAGAAATGAAAATTTATCAGAAAAGAAAAAATTTCTAAACCAAGTAATATGCTCGCACTGGTATCCAAAGTCACATTTGAAAACAATCTTATATTATTATAGAGACTAAAATATATGATGTATTTATTTGGTCCTTGTTTACAAGCCTTTTCGTCAATAAAATTAAAAGATGCTAATTTCTGTAAGCAAGAAGCAAGATATTTTTCTAATGCAAATTACAGATAAACAGGATGTCAAATTATGTTTCTTTAT
Source organism: Palaemon carinicauda (assembly GCF_036898095.1). Lineage (NCBI taxonomy): Eukaryota > Metazoa > Arthropoda > Malacostraca > Decapoda > Palaemonidae > Palaemon > Palaemon carinicauda. The sequence goes on along the minus strand of NC_090749.1, from coordinate 87,065,650 downwards.
GGTCTCAATATTAGATTATACTATTTTAATAAGGTTATTTGGAAGAAAGAGGATGATACTATGACTGTACTGTCAATGAGGCACTTTATATACAAAACATTTCCTTATGTATTTTTGTTTTCAAGTTGACAAAAACTAGATTGGCAGAAAATATCAATAAACTAGATAAGTTGTTGAAATAGAATTTCTGTAAACTAGACAAGTTGTTGAAGTAGATAATCTTTCCAATATTCTCTTATAAACAGATATATTTTCCAGTCTATGATTTTTTTTTTAGAGAAGGCTTCCATAATGAGCCCTATCTTTGTTTTAAGGTAGAATGAAAGATTTTCATATATCTATATTTGTATTTGATTCAATTTGGGCATGCTCTTCGCACTACCCAAAAGAGATTAGTTCACCCAACTTTGAACTGGGCACTAAAAGCATAAGATAGAGATGACTGGGGGAATCTGAGGCCGCCCTTTGCGTCAATGGGCGTAAGAGGAGATGATGATGATGACTTAATTTATAAGAAACGTTAAAACCGGGTATTTGTTGACTCACTTCATGATCCTATTAACGAGCAAATCTCAAAATCCTTTCATACTGTAAATAGGCCAAATGAGAGGCAAAATTTGTTTTCCTTCAAATAATGTACATCATGTTATTATCGTCTATTAGTTACTTCATAGGAAAATACTCCATATGCGATTTTCAAATATTGTATTCAGGTACTTCAACAAAGAGAAAGAAAATTCAATCCTTTTCGCTATCATTAATCAATGTGCACACATCTTCTCACAACATTAAGATTTATCAGTTTAATGACTAAAATCATAAACCAGTCATTCTCATTTCGTCATTCTATGTTTTACTTTCAATTTGTAAAAGCACTATCTACAGCATATTCGGGATTCGGTACATTTAAGTAAGAAAATCATACGACAGATTGACACCTTTCTTTTTTTCCCATTTTTCCCTTTTCAAATTAACACGAAAGTTGATGTAACCTACATTTCATAAAAGAATTACATAATCCCTTTCATTTTATAATTTAATTTAAGCTGCAAATTACATTTTCGTTTGATTTTGGGCAATATTTTTTCAATGAATATTTCAGATTCTTGATATATTGGTCCCTAATTCCTGTTTTTATTTGAAATTGTCGATATTTGTAATATTGAACATTTGTCCTTTTGATAATAATTACTTTGTTTCAGACACATTCTACACCATGGTGTTTAGAGAATTATTTTGCTGCTTGAAATGTAAATCTAAGTCCTCAATACTGATCCAAAAAGAATTTTAATCTCTAAAGATCAGATTAAACCACTTTCGCATAGCAACTACATTCAACATTTCTCTTTCCTTAATCTAAATTTCGATAGAGCAATTAAGGTTAAAAAACAAGGAACATATAAGCCTGGGTGCTAGTGAAGTTCCAAAGAAGAATTTATAAATGCATTAAAATACTTGAAGAAGAGAGACTAATTTATTTTCTCTTCGATTCATTTATTTCAGGTTCAAAGCGAAATCCTCAGGGTTTCCGGAGAGATAAAAGAAAATAGGAATGGTAAGGAAAGCTGCAGTTTCAGATATGTTACATAGATAAGTCAAAACTAAACAGAGTTTTGTAATATAGATTTCCTTGGATTAACCTCTGTCCCAATAATTAACCAAAAAATCAGACTAATATTTTTAGGACCTCAATTTACATTGACTGTCAAACAATGTTTTATTCTATCTTGAGAAGAAATTGCTATAAATGTTTGATCGTTGGACATACGTTTTAGTTATTTATTTGAGCGAAAACGAGCAAATAGCTACAATGGTTGTGCCTTGCTCTTGGTTCTAATACATCTCGCTGTAAGATTCCAAAGTAGTGTAATATCAAGTTTGAACTGATGTTCATATGTACAGAATTTCATTTATATATATACTTCTTCTGAAGCAAAACAAAAGATCAACAAATTTGTCCATACCTAGTGGAAATAATTGCGCTGACGTGAGGCAAGTCACTCTGCAACTGAGCTACTTTGACACTATAGCTGCGAGTCTATTAAATCTTTGCTGCAGTTGCCAACAAGGGATTTTAAGCGGGAGAGTCTAATTACTCGTGAAGAAACCTTTTAAAAATCAATGAGAGACTATCAGTCATAAGGCAGTAGAAGCGATGTGAATCAATTGTATAGCTTTTGTTCTAAACCTTCTGCAATTATTAATCATTGTTAGGTACTGGGAAAAATTGATTCATTATTCTCTCTCTCTCTCTCTCTCTCTCTCTCTCTCTCTCTCTCTCTCTCTCTCTCTCTCTCTAAATGAAAATATTTTTTATTTTTAATCCATAGAAAAATATCTTCAAATATTTACATCATTCAAAAAGCATTAGATAATATCGAGCAAGAAAAAAAGACAATCAACCATATATGTGAAAAAATATGTAAATGGAAAAGTTTATTATACAAAAAAACTGAATTTTCCTGTTATTTCTTAAAGATTACAATTTGAAAAGTACTTTCTAATATAATTAAACGAATAATGAAACGGCGCATTTCGGCTGAGTAAGAAACTTGAATTTATAAAGTGAAAAACGAAATCTTCTAATTAGGTAATATGTTACACTAAATAAAACTTAGTGTACAGTATTTATATGTCAAAAAATATAAGGGGGTATCGACCCTGTATGTGTATCTGTGTTTCAGCCCGTTTACAACGATGTTTTTGCATTCAAATCATACAAAAAATTCAAATCTGTATATATACACATAATCATATGTATATA
>NC_090749.1:87027886-87057886 GCF_036898095.1 Palaemon carinicauda | reverse complement strand
TGTCAAAAGTATTACTCAATGGAATAAACTCCTTGGTCACATTTAGTAGAAATAAGATGAAGAATGTTGGGTAGTCTATCATTTTACCCGCTGATTCATCAGCAGCCGTTGCCTGGCCTTCCCTGATCCTTGTTTGAGTGCACTTATAGTCGGGCTCCAGGGTGTTGACCCTTCTCTTGTCGCTGCCAAGCAGGGGTGACCTTTAAACTACCAAAGATCAGCAATTATAACAGACACGACATAACAGTTAGTGGACTCGGTAGAACTTCAGAAATTCAAACTTGCATCGAATGTTTCTTCATGTTGAACAGGCTGACCTACGTCTCTTTCAAAAGTTTATCTATGATACGTCTATTATAATGATTTATCGTTCTTGAAATATTTTATTCTAATTATTCATTACTTTTCTTGCAGTTTATTTATTTCCTTATTTCCTCTCTTTACTTGGCTATTTTTCTATGTTGATGCCCTTAGGCTTATAGCTTCTGCTTTTCTAGCTAGGGTTGTAGGTTAGCTAATAATAATAATAATAATAATAATAATAATAATAATAATAATAATAATAATAATAATAATAATAATAATAATAATAATAATATAGATGAAAAAACTATGATCCCATTTCTTGCAATTGGCTAAACTTTATTTCCCTTTTATCAGAGCATTGATTCTTGTCACCAGATTTTATTAGTTAGATGGAATTTAGAAGGAAGTTTCTCACAACAATTTACCAAAGTGAATTACACTCATTCACTACAACTTATACTAATAATATGTGAAAGAGTATTCGGTTATATTATATCATTCTTTATACTTGTAGAAATTGAAGCGTAGCATCCTGGAATATGAAAAATATTGTAGTTCCCCACCACAGAGATCCATTTATTTTGCGGCAAGCAGGAAACGCTTTGTTAGACTTTACTTCATAGTTTGTGTAATATATACTAGCAAGAACAGCCACATTTCAGTGAAAATTAATAAAATAATCCGCATCTCGTCTCTTTCTTACAATTGTGATATTTCTTCCAACCACGCAAATAGAAATATGAAATTGGTCTCTTTAGGTATATGAAAGAAAGTTACATATTTTTTGCCTTGGAACTTAAACATATTTCAGCTTCACTATACGAAATTTATATTCTTTTGAGGACTATATATCAAATCTATTAAACATTAATGTTTTTATTCTATTTTCAGGTAAAACAACATATATTTTGTAATAGTATTTTCCTCTTTTTAGGTTTTAATTTTCTAAATCAATATTCCCAACACTCACTTCGAACACACGTATTCTATTTCACTTAATTATCAATTAATAATTGAAATTATTATTTGGCTAATTAAGTGAATAGTCATATACATTCATGTATCGTCAAGTATCTTAAAAACATTGTGTATGAAAATATTAATACATATCCTCCTATGTTTCTATAGCTATTTATTCTAGCATTGATATAGCACAATCATGCTGAATATCATTCATAATGGCAGGTTAAATATTTTCACTGATGTTAAACATTTACTAAAAATTATTAATATATATATATATATATATATATATATATATATATATATATATATATATATATATATATATATATATATATATATATATATATATATATTCTATTGGTATTTCCATGTTTATTTTGCGAGAGTAAATTTACGCGGTTATGAATTTCTTTTACTTTCAAAAGTCGATTTATTTTATATAACCCAAAAGGATTTAATTTGAAATTTCTCACGGAAATCCATGAAAGGAAGTAAGAAATGACAGGTTCTTAGATGATGTTACTTTTTTAATGTATTGCCGTATGGGTACATAGGTGTCCCTTACTGCAACAAAACGTTTGCTGATCAGGAGTTACAAACCTGAAAAACAAATTAGTTTATGTATCAGAAAATCTTACAGTTTATATTCAATCCTTTTTCAGTAGCATTATATAGTTATCTAAACATTATGAACGATCCGAAGAATATATGCTAATTTGACACATCATCTATGAACACAAAAATGGTCATAACTGTTTTTAGATTATGTATATCTATTTCTATGTTCTATATTATTCATGATAGGAACACGTGAGATAAGCTACCAAAACTGTAATGACTATTTTATCTTTCACATATATTCTTTTCTTTGCAGTTAATTGAGTTTGGTAGTGAAACATTATGTTATGCTTTAATTGGGCCTTTCATGCTTTTCATTGGTTCATCAATAACGTTTTGTGTAGGGGACCAAGTAGATGAATCTCTGGACCATATAACACCTTGTTAAAAAAGATCAAAATATTATAAAGATGTCGTTCTCTGATGTATTATCTTCCTGAAAGAGAATCTGTCCTTTAAGTGGAATAACGGAAAATATTTATCCTTTCAGAATAGTTACACTGGAAAGGTTTCCTTGAATCGTCTTATCTATCACCTTTCAGAGTCAGATCTGTCAAGGAAACTCTTCGGTGTAATACCCATAGAGAACATGTTTTCGCTCACCGGAGGGATGATCTTCCACAGTCCGTTTAAAGGACTTTTTGCTATATATACATATATATATATATATATATATATATATATATATATATATATATATATATATATGTGTGTGTATATATATATATACATATATATACATATATACTGTATATATAAATATATATCTATATATACTGTATATATATATATATATATATATATATATATATATATATATATATATATACATATATATATATGTATATATATATATATATATATATATATATATATATATATATATATATATATATATATATATACTGTATATATAAATATGTATATATATATATATATATGTATATATATATATGTATATGTATATATATACAGTATATATATATATATGTATATATATACAGTATATATTTATATATATATATATATATATATATATATATTGTATATATAGATATGTATATATATATATATACATATATATATATATATATGTATATATATATATATATATATATATATACTGTATATATATGTCTGTGTATTCATATATTCATATATACACATTATATGTATTTATACAAACCGCATACACACACACACACACACACATATATATATATATATATATATATATATATATATATATATATATATATATATATATATATATATATATTTATATATATATATATATATATATATATATATATGTGTGTGTGTGTGTGTGTATGTGTGTGTGTATGCGGTTTGTATAAATACATATAATGTGTATATATGAATATATGATAATGTATTTGTTACTCGAATACATCTGCAAAACTAGATTATTTTTCTTAAAGGGAGTCTTTCACTATTATATATTATTACTAACCAAGCAACAACCGTAGTTAGGAAAGCAGGATTCTGCAAGCAGGTTAATGATGTCCAAAAGAGAAAGCCACCCAGCACAGACAGGATGTAGATAAGTAGAGAAAAAACTGCGCATGAGAAATAATGGATAAAAGAATATGTAATATATAAAAAGAGCAGTAATGTCATTCAAAGTCGATCATATATGAATTAAGAAACGAGATTTATATCAGTTAGCCTGCTCATCAGAAAAGAAGTTGCAACATGTTTAAACTTCCGAAGTTTCAACGATTCAACTGCAAGATTTTAGCTGCAATAAATGTTCTGAAATACTGATTAGTTTTCAACTTGATATTGGCGATGGCAAGACGGATAGAATAAACTGCATACTTACTTTACGTACTGGTTTGTACACTCAGGGAGGATCTGAATGCAATGGATGCTCAGAATTATGGGAGATCGAATGCATCTTATGACATACCAGAAACTAATATCCAGATCAGGGTATGGAGTGTAATAGACTGTCATTTTCATCGAATAACCCTAAGCAGAGAGTCACAAGATTAAGACGGAATGTAAACATTATCCATAAAACGGTAGAATATAAAAGTAATAGAGTTCATCAGGATATATTGATCACATTTTTTTTAAAAGATTTATTCCGTCTGCCAATTGTTGTTGTGCAATTGAAGAAGAAACAGGCAAGATGTACTTCTGCAAAGTAAATTTGCAATCGTGAATCACACCTAGAAAACTAAGCAATGTATATCGGTAAAACGACATTGTCAATGCAAAGATCTGGAAGTTGAGGAGTCAATGTCCTTGGCCTACCTACAACCATACTTTGACATTTGTTAAGGTTCAGCTTCACCCCACATCATATGTCTCTATTATGGGATTCCGGAATCACACATGTACGTTCAGGAAATGGAATCGAAGCAAAGTGAGTAATATCACCAGGATCTTCAACACATTTTTTTCCCTAGACGAGCATAGTATGAAAATCATTGGTCTGAGATCACTATAATGATTGAGATTAACATATGCTACAAAGCATAGTATGAATTAGGTGCGGATGAAGTAAATCAAAATCTATATGGTAGGGACATCTAGACTGTTTTAGACGAATCTCTTCTAATATATGTCAACAACTTACATTTAGATTTAGTACCTTCAAGAAAACTGAATTCTTAACTGAATTTAAATCTTCTGTAACCTAAAACTTTCTACAATCTCAATATTTTTGGAAGCTAATGATGATGGATTTGTGGGAGCCTGTACTGTAGGTCTACTTGCTGAATTATCAGCAACCGTTGCTCTCAGCTCCCCAAATCGTAGCTTGAGTAGAGAGGCAGCATGGGCGCTGATCATATGTATATATGGTCAGTCTCTAGGGGTGGTCCTGCCAGTTTGAGCATTGTCACTGTCCTCTGTCTCTGCCATTCATGAGCGACGTATCTGGGGCCCCTGCAGACCATGAAATTCTGAAGTATAAGTATTACTTACAAACACTTTTAAAATTTCATTTGTAGATAGAATGATAAAAATTTCTCAGCCGTACTAATGGTTTTAAGATTCATTTTCTTTTCATGTGATATCAGTCCCCATCTTTTAAAACTCTCCCTTACTATGAGTATGGCTGTCTGTGAAAATAACTGGTCTTCTTGTCATAGTTGAAACCAACAATTTTGATGGAAGCGAAATACGTGAGTATTCATTTACTATTTCACTGATATCAATGTATCGCAGACATAGTAAACTGATCTCCCCAAAGAATTTAGAATGGCCCATTGATTGACATAAAACATTAAATGTCAATATCGTCAAGGATATTTCTCAAATACTTTCATCAGAAATATATTGAACCCATCTTCTTATAACCAGATACAGATTTTTTATTCTGATAAGTAGCGTAGAATAATGAATAATTTATAAAATGCTTTACTCTTTGTTGAAAATAAAAACGAATTCCTTATTTAGCTGAGAAACACCACGAATTTTAGATGAGAATATAAACTCGCTGCCTCACCTTTCAAATATCCCATTCTTCAATAATAATTTTAGATGATGGAGTTGCCTATAATGTTGGATGTGAGACGTGTACGTAAAGAAAGGTTATGAAATGGAATGAAACAGATATTAAATTATAATTGTAGTAATTGTTTTCGTATTTATGCTCATCAATTTGTATCCAGAAATAAAAATGCATTGTCTCAGAACATAATCGTGAAAATTAGTAGAAATATATCAGGAAACAGTGAAAGAAAGTCTTATAAACTGAAATAAGAATACATTTTTGTTTGGGTGAGTAAGGTATCGGCAAAAAACAGTCATATAAGACTAGGCTACGTTATCTCACTTCTTATATGTACAAGTATATGTTTTAGCGTTAATAATTATAAGGCTTATGAATACAATGAGAAAATTATTTCTGTAATTAATCAATAGTTTAATAGCAAGGTTATCCTATATTCATTAATATATTCATGTATACTACAATCATACATTTTATACATTTATCTATCAATTGACTCGATAATTTATTTACGTTAACAAAATGACGTGCAAGAGAAGAAATGCAATTCCAATGTATGTTCTTAAGAAATAAAGGGAGAAATGTGATAAAAAAGAAAAGCTCTATTTTGGGGTCTTGGGTGAGTGCCATGACCAGCTTCCCCTATAGTCAGGAATAATTCTGTCTTATAGGTATGGCAGAGGACTCTAAATTAGGATATATAGTCACCACTACCGACGAAGTTGGAAGGAGGTTATGTTTTACCCGCTCTTTGTGTGTTTGTGTGTAGGTGTGGTTGGTAGTGAACATAATTTCAATCTTAGAGTAATGAAACTTGCAGGGAATAGATGATATGTAAAAGCTGGAAATCATCAAATTTTGGAAGGTCAAAATAAAAAGTCAAGGTTACAGTAAAAAAAAAAAAATGTCCAATTCGCGCAATCAGCCATAAGTTTTAACATTGTTGTCATCACAGACACTTCAAACTTGGTCTATATTTGACATTATGAAAATGCACGCCAATTCCATGTTAAGGTTGAAGGTCATGGTCGAGTCCAGGGTCAAGGTTAAGCAAAAGGTCACATATTCCGGTCATCAAATGTGCAGTGATCTTAGACAGTTATGTAAAGAGCTGGACATGATTAAATTTTAGAAGATCAAAGGTCAAGGTCACGGACGAGCAAAACGTCCACATCATGTAATAAGCCATAAGTTTGGACATCACCCTCACAGGGAATTCAAACTTGGTTGATATTTGAGTGTATGAAAATGCACGCCAATTAATATATGTATGGTCAAAGGTCAAGGTTGAGGTCCAGCAAAAGGTCAAGAAATAGGCTGCTGGGACGGAGGTTTGCCCTCTACTTATAGCCTCATTAGTTAAATCTGTTTTTATGATGCTAACGCTAACACAGTCTGGAAAAGTTTCCATAAATGTTTTAAGGTTAGAGAGAAGTAGTGTAAAAAAACTTTCTTATTCCTGATAAAAAATATTTGATTATATGTATAATTTTGCTGTATATATATATATATATATATATATATATATATATATATATATATATATGTATGTATGTATGTATGTATGTATATATATATATATATATATATATATATATGTGTGTATATATATATATATATATATATATATGTATGTATATATATACATATATATATATATATATATATATATATATATATATATATATATATATATATATATATATATATATATATATCACTTGCGATTCTAGTCCATATTCAAGATTATTTAAGGTATTTGTATGTTGGCATACAAGTTCAAATCACAGAGAACCATTCTGTAAAGTGCAAAGTAGCTTTCTGATTGCCACTCAAGTCACCAAAACAACAGTAATGCAAGTTGTTGACACATGACAGAATTTGTCTTTCTTATTTTATTCTTTCTTTTTCCTCAACTATCATTTCTACAAAATTATGAATCTTCATGTCATATATTTCATAGTAGCATATTTCATTGTTTTCTATTAGTAAAAGTTAGCCTGCTGTCATTATTTTCCTTTATTGAGATTCTATGCAGCATATGATGTTTTCACATATACAGTCCCTATTTCCAAGCGCATGAAATACCCAAAACAAAAATTGTCCCATCGATAGTGAGTCACATGCAAGGTGGAATGACAGTACGAAAATAACACACACTCTCTCTCTCTCTCTCTCTCTCTCTCTCTCTCTCTCTCTCTCTCTCTCTCTCTCTCTCTCTCTCTCTCTCTCTCTCTCTCTCTCAGATTACTCACTGCTGGGTAATGAAATAGAAAGTTTGGACCGGGAGGAAGATCTCGGTATTATTATCAGAAAGGATTTGAAGTTCACCAAACAGAGCATTAAAGCTGAAAATAAAGCAAAGACACTGTACTACAGCTATATACATCACAAGACTCCGTCTAGAATAGAGAGTCCAATTTTGGGCTCCAAGTATTCAGAAGGATATAGATGGACTGGAAACAGTACAAGCTAGGGCCACCATTCCAGTCCCAACACTAAGGCAATTTGGATGTAGATGAAGGATGCAACATTTGAACTTATTTGATCTACAAACTCGACGACTAAGGGGAAAGTTAAAAGAGGCATTCAAAATTCTTAAAGAAATAACAAGTGTAGATTACAATAATCTATTCACTCTTACCACAAATCAGTACAGAGGTAACCGATACAAACTGGAATTGAAAAGATACAACACCACTCAATGTGGCAATATCTTTACATACAAAATAACAAATACTTGGAATAGACTTCCAGTTGATGTAGTAAACAGTAACATGGTAAATGAGTTCAAGAATAAGTTAGACAATATCAAGAACTTTCTAAATGGTTAAACTAAATCGCTTTACCAAAGAGAAAATGGAGTTTCTGTAGATGGACAAAAAGTCTTTGAGACACCCAAAATCCTTATAACTCTCTCTCTCTTTCTCCCTGAGGCAGAAATATAATTCCTTTGACATCAGAAGATTAGTTCTTTTATCATATACCTTATAATCATACGTTATAGAATATTTTTTGTGTCAACGGAAACAAATGGATATTTTCTATACCTTTTTTGTATGACATAAATTCTATTATTACTGACATGTAGTTTTCTATCTTTCGATGGCTATTTATCAAGGCGTTATTACAAAATAAGTTTTTTTTTTTTACACATAAAATCACAGTGCTTCACCATTGTTTAGAGGAAATGCAGAAGTAATCTATATTCTTCGCTCTTTTTAACCCTTTTTATTCATCACCTTGGCCAGAGCCTTATTGTCAGAAGTCATGAACATCCACTGACATTCAGGCAACACACATTTCTAGAGTGGAGAGATCACATCTCCAACCATTTTCAACCCTAGATTCTCCTTCAAAAGTTAGTTTATCTAGAGTCTGGAAACCAGTAATAGACAGTGTATTCCAGTTTTAGCTTCCTCTCCCTCATAATGAGAGAATGCCCTAATGAAGTCATTGAGCTTCAGCACGGCATATCATTCTTGTGCTGAAACTTGGTGACGGGCAAGAGGGCTCTCGAACTTGGGGGAATTGCCCCCCCCCCCCATTCGAATCTAAATTTCTCCGTCTCATCTTTTTCTTCTAATATTACCTCGACCTTCTGCTAATTTTATAAACTTTATTTCGTGTTGCTGTCCCAAGTCTGAGTGAAATTTCCCATATTGATATGTGTATATATGTACATATATATGTATTTATCTTTTTATTTTTTTTTGGGGGGGGGGGGGGCTGCGTGGATGTTTCTACATCTATTATTGCTGCCTGCTTTGATGAATGGGAGGTGGTGTCTCAGTTGGAAGGTATTTTGCAATCAAAGATATATGTGAGATTATTGGATGATCTCAGCCAACCCGAAGATGGTTTGGACTTTTTTTTTGGCGAAACTATCAAGTGTTGGGTCTTTGGAATCCAGGGGCATCCAATGCTTGGGGTAGCACCCTCAGGTTTTGGCTGGAATTCCATAATAGCAGAGAATGACTCCATAGTTTCTTGGTCTCAGTCCTAACAGGCGGGTTCAGCTTACCCCTGTGCTTCTATATCTGTTTTGATACTATCCTTTGGGTAGGGTATGGAGTGGACCATTTGTGAAGTATACTCTCATTGTACCGATAGTGGAGAGTGCAAATTTCCTCTCTGACGTTTGAGGCCTTAGTATTCTTGAGCAGGTACATATAACTCAATATATATATATATATATATATATATATATATATATATATATATAACTATATATATATATATATATATATATATATATATATATATATATATATATATATATATATATATATATATATAGCTATATACATATATGTCTATATATATATATATATATATATATATATATATATATATATATATATATATATATACATATATATATATATATATATATATATATATATATATATATATATATATATTTCTATATATATATATATATATATATTTCTATATATATATATATATATATATATATATATATATACATATATATATATATATATATATATATATATATATATATATATATATATATATATATATATATATATATATATATATATATATTGTGAGTTCACGAACACTTTCGCAAGATAAAAAAAACACTTGAATAATCGTTCACTTAGCCAACTTTCTTTATCAACACAACATCACTATAAGATGAACAGGGGAGTCTCATAATTTGCCATAACGGCCTTAACTCCTTGGGTCACGGGTGTCAAGATCATTATCATCATACGCAATCTTGATAAACAAGCCAGGTCATCAACAGTTAATTCCACAAAAAAGAAAAACCACTCTCAAAGGTGGAAGTACGGCCTGCAAAATAAAAAAGAAAACCACTTACGAACACTCCTAGCTAACTAAACGATCGCACTATAATCAAAGATAAATAAGAAACTGTCTATCATTCAGAATCACACTTAGTAAAGATAAATAAAATGTACTTACTTTAGAAATAAACAAACACTTCCACGCTGGTAAAAGAATAATAATAGTAGTCCAACATTCACACAACTGCCTCTTGCTGCAGTCAAATCAAAATAATCATTTACCAAAGACATGCACCACTGTCCTAACCTAGTTAAAACATAAAAGAACAATCTCATTTATTCCAACAGTCTTTCTCAAAACAAACAATCAACTCTCTCTCTCTCTCTCTCTCTCTCTCTCTCTCTCTCTCTCTCTCTCTCTCTCTCTCTCTCTCTCTCTCTCTCTCTCTCTTTGGCAAACAAAAAATAAATAAAAATAAAAACAAAAATTAATCCTCCACAATCTCTTCTGCCAAAATTTAAAGCTCAAGCTGGTGTCGCCATATTATTTTGGGAGTGTTCCTAAGTAGAAGATGAATGAGGGAAGGAGATAAGCCCTGACCAGTAATACTTGTTCTGTTGGCCAAACTTCTAAAAGCATTACTGTCATAATAAAATGGCATTATATAGGATTAAGTCTTAGAATCAGTTGGTCATACACAGAGGCAGTAATCCAGTTTAATGACATTACCCTAAGAAATATTGTCAAATCTTTTTCAATTACCTGTAACGAAAGTAACATTTTAAACCTAATCCATAGTCTGTTTTCCATTAATCCAGTATTATCCTCTTTTCTAAAATTTGACTAATTATGGATCAAGAAACTGATAGCTGACAGATGAAAGACTACTTATAACTTATTGACAAACCACCTCATTACAGAACTTCAAAGTTCCTTTCCAGCTGGGCCAGGGAATATTTCCATATAAAAGATGGAGGTCTGCAGTAATTTGTGAAAAATCATTACTTGAAAGTGCAAAGGCGGATTATAATCATAGGAAATTAATCAAATGGATAAAGAAAAGGAAAATCACATTAATTTTTATTGTAGTTTAATTACAGGATATTATTTCAAAGGAAGCTTTATACTCTGAATAATAATCTACTTCAACAATAACCATTGCATTAGTTTGAAGCAAACTTAAAAATATGATATAATGCTCTACCTTTAAAATAACCAGGATATTATTTGAGAGAATCCTTAAAATTCCAAAATAATGATCTGCCTCTTATAAACCAGGATAATAATTAAAAACAAGCTTAAAATTACAAAATAATAATCTACTTTCAAACTAACCAGGATTTCACTTCAAAGCATTATTAAGATTATAAGATAATAATCTACTTTTGAAAAAACAAGGACATTAATTCAAAGCAAGCTTAAAATTACAAAATAATGGTCTAACTTTACAGTAAGTAGGTTATTATTTCAGAGCAAGCCTAAAATGTCAAAATATTGATCTACATTTACATTAACCAGGATATTAATTCAAAGCAACATAGAGTTACAAAATAATAATACAACTTCAAAATAACCAACATATTCATTTAGTGAGGCTTAAAATTACAAAATAATGGTCTAAATTTACATTAATCAGGACATCCATTCAAACCATACTTAAAATATTGTTCCTGGATATATAAAAGGATAAAAAAATCAAACTTGGTAAAAGGAACATAGACCCCATGAATATCTCCATTAATAATTACATACCAGTAGCTAGGAATGTCGTGACTAAATGCACAAAATGCACGAAATCGATATTGATGTACTCACTGTATTATTTTTCATAATTGCATAATAGAAAAGCATGGGAACTTGGAAAGCCTGTGACGAAGTCACTGATATCACTGCAGCATTCTGTGCCTTGGCTGCCTCCCCAACTTCTTCACCCATAGATGACCAAATGGTTGCCCTGGAGAGTTTTGTTCTTTTGCTCTATGATCGCAACAGTAGTCAGGAACATGTCAATGAGTGTCGCAAGCACCTGTTCACCCACATTGGCAGATCAATAGATGCTCTCCCACCAACTCGAGAATCCCTGAAACAGTTCACCAAGAGAGATGCTTACCAAGCCGGCTACTCTTGGGGCCAGATGATGGTATCCACACCAGAGCTCCTATCGCCCAGTGACTGGGGGTGGGTTCGCACCGATAATTGCTGGGATATATACTGGACAACCCTCCCAGAGGCAACTGAGGCATGTCTGCAACTACTAAGGTGTAGCTGCAAAAAGGAATGCAGAGGACAGTGCAAGTCTGCCAAGGCTGCACTCCAGTGCACAGCTCTATGTCACTGTAGTGGGAAGTGTACGAGAGAGTAGGACAAGAGAGATCACAAATGCTAATTACATGTATATTAACATGTACAAATGCATCAATGCATATAGTAGATTTTGTTACCTGGATCTAGAGACTTCACTCTATAATGTTGACTTTTTCTGTATATTTGTATATTTTCACAATTTTGTATGATGTAAGTTGATGTTAGGTTCAAACAGAAGCACTTCCTCTGAGTTCAAGAGTGTTAAATAGTAAGTCATTTCATGGTACTTGATAACAGTTTTTTGAAGAGTTTGTTGAGGAAAACCATAAAAAAACACACAAAAAAAATAAAGCACCAAAAAATAACCAAACAAATGGTTTCTTTACATTTGGTCACCTCTATTTGCTGTCTCTTATTTGCTACAATAAACATTTAGCTGAATAAAACTGCTAGTATGCTTCTTCAATAAGTAAATATGGTTGTATTCATATGTATCCTAAGGCACGTACAGCACAAAATCGGCCATTTCATAAAATTGCTGCCATTTTGGCCCTGGAAAATATCTGGAATGTGCCTATATTCAAAATTCTTTGTAAGATACTGCCCTAGCAGTGTGCCAGATTTCATGCATGTATCACCAAAGGCCCTATTTGTTTTCACATATCTGCCCGGATATTATTCAAAAGCAAACTTAGAAATACAAAATAATGGTTTACATTTACATTGACAGGATTTCAATTTAAGGCAAGCTTCATTTTACAAACTATTGGTCTAGCTTTAAAGTAACACGTATATTAATTTGCTTTTGGCATACACTTACAAAATAATGGTGTACAATTATAACAATCATGATATTAATTCAGAGCAAGCTTAGGATTACAAAATAATTGTCTAGATTTAATATAACCAGGCCCTAAATTCAAAGGAAACTTGAAATTACAAAATAATGGTCTACCATTTAAATTCCTCCATATCAATTGGTGGTCAAAACTTAGATGGGCTAATTATGATAAAACTTAACTAATAAAAAAATTGAAAACGGATTGTGGCCAGAACTTGAATGGGTTACACTTATAAAACTTGATCCTTAAATACATAGACAATTATATCTGGTCAATACTTAAATCAGTTACCAATGACAGAAACCTATCACTTAAAACATAGAGCATTACTTCTGGTCAGTACTTGGATGAGTTACAATTCATGAAATCCAATCATTATTCCCAAAAATAAAATCTGACCACTAAAAGAATATAGCAACGGCTGAGGTAAGTCTTATAAAATCTAATGATAAATGCTACAAAATCAGGCAAGGATTCAAACATGGGACTGCCAAAATTAGAAGAACTTCCAATACCTCGGTTAACTTTCTGTATTAGAGGCTCACTTATGTTTATTACGTATTTGTTCCATCACTTTGAGATTAGTCAGCCGTGGGAAACGAATGGCATTCCTTCTTTTCATGGGTGGTTTGTAGTAGATTATCTTGGATAAACTACTTTCACATCCTGAACAAATGACCAGCTTTCTACTCTCAGGTGACAACATTTGCTTCTTGTGGGATCCAGGCAAGGAAAAACAACTGGGACATTTAGGGCAAAGGAATGGGTTCTCACCTTCGTGAGTTTTGTGATATTTAAGACTACCTGATTGGGAAAAACTATTTGGACATTCAGGGTAAGTAAAACGCTTCTCACCCGTGTGAGTTCTTGTGTGAATTTTTAGATCAGATGACTGGGAAAAACGACTTGGACATTCAGGGCAAGAAAAAGGCTTCTCACCCGTGTGAGTTCTTGTGTGAATTTTAAGATCAGATGACTGGGAAAAACGACTTGGACATTCAGGGCAAGAAAAAGACTTCTCACCCGTGTGAGTTCTCATGTGAATTTTAAGATGATGTGATCGGGAAAAACTACTGGGACATATAGTGCAAGAAAAAGGCTTCTTACCATAGTGAGTTCTTGTGTGAGTTTTAAGATTAGATGACTGGGAAAAACTACGCGGACATTCAGGGCAAGAAAAAGGCTTCTCACCCGTGTGAGTTCTCATGTGAATTTTAAGATCAGATGACTGGGAAAAACTACTTGGACATTCAGGGCAAGAAAAAGGCTTCTCACCCGTGTGAGTTCTCATGTGAATTTTAAGATTATGTGATCGGGAAAATCTACTCGGACATTCAGGGCAAGAAAAAGGCTTCTCACCCGTGTGAGTTCTCATGTGATTTATAAGATTAGATGAATTAGAAAATCTACTTGGACATTCAGGGCAAAAAACAGGCTTTTCACCTGTGTGAGTTCTAATGTGAATTTTAAGACTAAATGATTGGGAAAATCTACTTGGACATTCAGGGCAAGAAAAAGGCTTCTCACCCGTGTGAGTTCTCATGTGAATTTTAAGATGAGATGAATTAGAAAATCTACTTGGACATTCAGGGCAAAAAAAAGGCTTCTCACCTGTGTGAGTTCTCATGTGAATTTCAAGACTAGATGATTGGGAAAATCTACTTGGACATTCAGGGCAAGAAAAAGGCTTCTCACCTGTGTGAGTTCTCATGTGAATTTTAAGACTAGATGATTGGGAAAATCTACTTGGACATTCAGGGCAAGAAAAAGGCTTCTCACCTGTGTGAGTTCTCAAGTGAATTTTCAAAGAATTTAATCTGGTAAACGTACTTTGGCACTCCTCACAAGTGAATTGCTTCTTATTTTTCAACATTTTTGGTTCCTTGTTGGATAGGAGTGCTGGGACACCTTTCTGCCTCTAACAGTAGAAGCAACGAGCCCTATCACCAAGTAGTTTCTTTGGGCAAGAGTCCCACTAGTTTATTGTTATTACTATAACTACTTTTATGGTCTACTGGTTTCTCACAAATGTGAGCTCTTTTCGAACCATCTTTAACTTCCAATTCAACACAGCTTAACTCACTCTTCCTCCACCACCTTAACCAATGATTTGCACAAATGTTCAGCAACAACTTTACAGATTTTAGAAATTCTAGTCTAAGCTTGATTTCTGTGTATATGTACAATTCTTTGAGGAAAGTTAAGGATAATTAAGATTTAATTCTCATAGATAGAATTTTAGGTCTATAATAATTGAATTTCTCTTGTTATGTTGGCAAATATTAAAACGCGTTATTTTCAAAACTAACAAATGTTAATTCAAAGTCTTTCTTAATGCATTTCATTTTATACAATATGCCTCATATATTTATTATAACCAACACGGAAGGGACCTGAAGCACTTTCCCTCCAACTAGAATACTGTGATCTGAAAATGAAATAAGACACTAAGTGAGAAAAAACAGTCATACAATGTTGTCGATAACAAAATTCGATTCAACAAAGAACATCTTTAATTCTTAGCTCTAGCCAAATCCCTGTCTTTACATTGAAAGGTATCACCTGGAAGAAAACCATTAGAACTGTCTAACATAAAATATTGATGCCAAAGATGATACTAATAGTAATAAAAAGAGCAGCATAATTAAACTGTAATATTTAACGCAGGCAGAATAATTGTAAACTCAGATAATAAAAAATGGTGTCTGAAAAATATTGGAAAATAATCAGGAAAAATTCTAATATAAATCCTTAAAAAATAGAAATAAACAGAGAATATCAAATCTCTGATGCCGCTGAATAATTACTTTTAACAGTGATAGTGAAAACAGCAATTTTCATAAGAGGCCGTCTATCCTACTTACAGAATAGATGAGAATGTTATTTGCAAATTTTACACTTACATTTCAAAAGTTTATTTTAAAAAGTCTTTTCAACTTGAATGATTGTAATAAGCAAGTCTGTTTCTGGTTACTTGGTTTTTTCTTATTTGCCTAAAAAAAGTAAATAAGTCATTTAATCTTAAGAATCATATAGAATTTATTCTATACCTAGTGATTTTACTCCCTTCAGCCACATTTGACATATTTAAATCACAGTAATTTTCAATCCCCTTATGTGTTTCACTTAAGGCTAAGATATATAAGTTATATTTTATGAATTCATTCTCCACTTGCTGTAACTTTCAAATCTCCTTCACGGTTCTACCTTTTCAATTACCAATTTTCCATGTTCCTTTAGAATTTATAAACCGGGAGATTCTTAGCACACCGCTAAACCCAAGACTGGGGGCCATTCTGTCATCTTCTCTTTCCATTGACTGACAAAATCCATAGAGGATTCTCTGGGTAGATTCATCATAGGATAGTCAATTCCTTGTGATGTCCAATACCTATCTAACTAAGGCAAGTGATCCCTGCCAAAGGCATCAAGAGTAGAAGCCGAAGACACAGTTTGTCTATCGCCTTAAACCCAATTCGTCACCCTGCTGCCTGTGACTTCATCGAGATTTAGGGGACATTTCCTCCACACCCAAAGTTCTTGTTACTCCATCAAGTTGCTCATCCGCTTATGTAGCCATTAGAAACCTTGGATTGCTAAGGTATACTACCTAGCACAGTGGATATACCGCCGAGCATGATAGTTATATCACCTAACAGGATGCATACCGCCTAGCACAGTTATACCACCTAGCACGATATTCATCTCCTAAGCCTATTGACGGAAAGGGTCTCAGTTAGATTCTTGAGCTTTTAAATCAATATTTCTCCATCCATCTTCTCCTACATCATGCTTCAGAGTCCTCAACTATGTAGGTCTGGGTCTTCCAACTCTTCTAATGTTATGTGGAGCCAGTTGATTGATTGACTGGTTGTTTATGAGTTATCTGGCATCCTGACATCCAAGGTCATTGACGCCTATATTAATTTTTATAAAGAAATAAAAATATTAATTCAGTTTAAAACACTAAAAGCAAAAACATTCCTTATAACAGTTAGATAGTTTTCAGAAGACGTGCTTCTGTAATAAATTTGAAAATACCACTATTATTGTACGACACATCGTGTCCAAGAATCTTGGCAAGGATGAACCTGCCATCCTCATCTTGAGCCTCAAACAGATGTGTACTTCTTCCAGTACCATAAGTGGGGCATTCGATCAACAAATGTCTTACTGTCAAGGGTACCAAACAGTCGTCACAATATGGTTGGTGTTGGAACTTCAGCAGAAACTCGTGTGTCAAACAATTGTGACCAATGCAGAGATGACAAAAAAAAAAACATCTACTTTCGGGGCATCAAGTTATACTTCTAAGAGATGTGACATTTGTTATTTCTTTCATTTTATTGCCATCTAGACTATCCCAATGCTGTTGCTAATCATAATAAAAAAATTTCTTGATAGTAGGTAGGAAATCCTTATAGGGAATGGGATACCTTCTCGGTAGCAACTCGTATGCAGCATTCTTCACTAGTAAATCGGCCTTCTCATTCCCAGACACACCTACATGTCCTGGAACCTAGCAAAATCGAACCATTATACCTCTAAGTCCAATAACAAAAAGCCATTCTAAAATCTTTAAAACAAGAGGGTTACTAGAATTAAGAACTTCTAAAGCTTGAAGGACACTCCTTGCATCACTACAAATGTTAAAATTACCCTCCTTCTCCAATGCTATTTTCTCAGCAGCGGTTAATATGCTATACAGTTCGGCAGTAAATAAGGAAGTTGTTAGAGGATGGACACCTCTAAAATAAAAGCCATTACTATGTACTCCAAATCCAACGCCAGCATCAGATTTGGAGCCATCAGTATATGTAAAACTCAATCCCTTATGTTCTGCAACATGCTCCATAAATAGCGACCTGGCTTCTAAGTCAGTCATATTCTTTTCAATTCCTATAAAGTATTTACAAAAAGATACCTCTGGCAATTTCCATGGAGGCATTGATGATACCTTAAATGAAAACTCCTTACTTCTAATCATATCAAGACTCAATATTAACTGTTTAACCTGAAAACAATAAGATTGCGGAGATTTTGTGTGCAACTCAAAATTTGATGTGTGCTTTACAAAGCTTGCAGTCTGATTGATAGGCTAAAGAATTATTAAGTCTTTGTAACCTAAACCAGTACCGAACAATAGAAAGCTTTCGGTAAAGCTCTAAGGTAATTCTCCAGCATAAATTAGGAGACTTGGGATAGGCGAAGTTCTAAACGCTCCTTTGGCCCGTCTAATAGCAGCATGATGTATTGAATTTGTTATCTTTAATCATCTTGGGGTGGCTAAGAAGTATATTTCACATCCATAACTAATTCTTTTTTTAAATCAGGGTCTTATATAATTTTAAAATAGTATTGAGGTCTACCCCCAAATGATGTATGGGAGAATACTTTTAAAAGATTAAAAGCCTCAAGACATTGAGCTTATAACACTTTTAAGTGAGAAACACATGTAAGCCTACAATCAAATATCAAGCCTTAAAATTTAGCTTCACTTACACATGGGATCCGTTGACCTTTAATGTATGTATCCGGGTCTGAGTGTATTCCCCGAATACGACAGAAATGGACAACAGTTTTGCTTGTGGAAAACTTAAACCCATTCATATCAGTCCAATGAATAATTCTTTTCAATGGAGAGTTGTAGTTTTCTCTCAGCCATCGTCAGTCTAGCTCCAACAAATGATATGGAGAGATCATCAAAAACTAGTGTTGAGAAAATATCTTGAGGAATGACAGAGGATATCCCTGGGGAACGCCTGCTTCCTGACATTTCCTCTCATATAGAGCTTCTCCCAATCTCAGTTGAAAAAAATCTATGAGAAATAAAAGCTTGAATGAACGATGGTGGCTCTCCTCGTAATCCCAAATTATGAATGGTTTTAAGTATACCATATCTCCATGTAGTATCATATGCCTTTTCAAGGTAAAAAAAGACTGTTGTATGGTGCAGTATGGAATCAAAGGCTTCACAAATAAGAGGACTCAAGTCGTATCAACACATCAGTCGTCGAGTGCATTTTTCTAAATCCACATTGAATAGGTGATAAAATACCCTTCTTTTCCAGGTACCACATCAGTCTTCCATTGACCATGATTTTACATAAGCAAGATGTCAATGCAATTGGTCGATAGTTTGTAGCTAAAAACGTGTCCATACCGGGTTTTATAAAGACTAAAATAATGGCAAGTTAACAAACACTTGGATAACTATAATCATGCCCTATTCTATTAATAATGCTTAAAATAAATAACTTTTTTATTAAAAGGTATATGTTTAATCATTGCATATGGAATTCCATCGGGTCCAGGGGCTGTATCGTTACAAGTAGTAAGTGCAGAAATAAATTTTCTTTCAGTAAAAGGACAATTATACAACATACCTTCCTGTTGTAAAATTTAAAAATTTCTTTCCTTCAATGCTCCTATACTGGTGACAAGGAGCTGCTTCACACTTGCATAATATATTTGAGAAATGATCAGCCAGGGCATTGCTAACATCATTTGCTTCAGTCACATAATGATCGTTCATCTTCAACATTGGTAGTGGCTTTGGTATAAATTTGAATACAATCTTTTTTTATTTTCATCCATACAGAAGATGGTGGTTATACTGTTGACTGAGGAAACAAAAGATGCCCAAGATTGGCACCTAGCTTCTTTCATAGCAGGAGGTAACTGTGCTCTACACTTTTTGTATGTTATCAAATTTTCCTCAGTACACCGTCTACGCAATCTAGTCAAGAGATTTTCTGGTGGCTCTGTACAAGATAGTTAATTCTGATGACCACCACAGGACTGGTCGTCGTTTGAATAATCCTGGTGTTTTGGTAATCGAATTGATTCCTGTTGTATGAATTGTTCCATTCAGTAAGTCTATGGCATCATCAATACTTTCAAACTGTTCTACACTCCCCTCGATTTCACCATGATACCTCCTCACATTCATTAGAGCAGGCAGCAATAACTGATGTAGAAACATCCACACCAGTGGCTATAATGGATGTAGACAAATCCAAACCAAAATAAAAAAGAAAGAAAAATGTATACATATATGTATATATATATATATATATATATATATATATATATATATATATATATATATATATATATATTTATATATATATATATATATATATATATATATATATATATATATATATATATATATATATATATACAGTGATACCTCTGGATACGAAAGTTTCTGCTCACGAAAAATTCAGGATGCGAAAAGTGATTCGAAGATTTTTATGCCCCAGGATACGGATAAAATTTCAGGATACGAAAACCTTACGAGATCCCAACTCTTCGCCGAGAGTAATTTTAAAAAGCGCGCGCCGCCTGACTTTGAACTTGGGTAGACTCACTTACAGCCTCCCGCTCACCCATTGGTTATCTCCCTACTCAGACGCTAGCTGACGCCATAAGATCCTGCTTTCCTATTGGTCGGCAACTATCCCAGCTTGCCTACGCACGGGCGTTCATCTCTCTCTCTTTTCGTTCCGACCGCGGTATCGTTAACAGACATTGTGTGCTTTCGCTTGTTTGACTTAGTGTTAATATACAGTACATTCGTACGCCACGTGTTATCGTTAATAAACATTCGTTACTGTGCACTGTACTGTATTAGTGTTTACTATACATAGACTGTATATAACGTTACGTAGTGTATTATATTACGTTTGCCTAACGCATTTTAGAAATGTGTTGAAAAGTAGGCAGAAACAAGCTTCAATGGATAGTTTCTTATTAAAGAGGCCAGCGGTATTAGTAGGCCAAGACGAAGGTGAAAGTGAAGAAAAGAAACAGAAAAGAGGAAGGGATGAAGAATTAGAAGGTGAAAGTAAAGAAAAGAAACAGAAAAAAGAAAGTGACGAAGAAGTAGAAGAGATTTAGAAAATAAGAAAAACGTAAAGTTATAAAAAAGCAAAAAAAAAAAAATTCAATTTTAAGTTTTATGTTACCGTTAAGTGTTAAAGTAATTTTTTCTTTCATTTTATAGTTTTCCATACGTAATGTTAAGTGTTAATTATTTCTTCCATTTTTTTATTTCGTAAAGTTTAAGTGTTAATGTGTTAAGTGTGTAAATTACTGTACGTAGTCTGTCACTTGTTACGTAGTGTATTATATCACGTTTGCCTAATGCATTTTAGAAATGTGTTGAAAAGTAGGCAGAAACAAGCTTCAATGGATAGTTTCTTATTAAAGAGGCCAGCGGTATTAGTAGGCCAAGACGAAGGTGAAAGTGAAGAAAAGAAACAGAAAAGAGGAAGGGATGAAGAATTAGAAGGTGAAAGTAAAGAAAAGAAACAGAGAAAAGAAAGTGATGAAGAAGTAGAAGAGATTTTGAAAATAAGAAAAACGTAAAGTTATAAAAGAGCAAAAAAAAAAATTCAATTTTAAGTTTTATGTTACCGTTAACTGTTAAAGTAATTTTTTCTTTCATTTTATAGTTTTCCATACGTAATGTTAAGTGTTAATTATTTCTTCCATTTTTTTATTTCGTAAAGTTTAAGTGTTAATGTGTTAAGTGTGTAAATTACTGTACGTAGTCTGTCACTTGTTACGTTTTCTGCCTTATGCCATCCTCCTCTGCCGCGACTTCGCTATCGGACATCGTCTCAATCAAAAGGTAAGTTTCAACTTTTTTGTTACACTAATTAACTGTAACCTTTTTTTCAGAGTGTACAGGTATCAATCATTAATTTAGGTGTACGTACAGGTAACAATACACCTTCACTGATCTAAATGCTTTACGTACATACAGTACCGTAACTTTTATACAGTAGTAAAGAAAACGGACCGTTTTCTTTGGGCTTGGGGGGGATAACTTGGCTATAACTATATTATTGAATAATCTCATAGTGGTTTCTGGAATGGATTAGGCTGTTTTTAACGGTTGTGTTAATTATTGAATGATAGAAATGGTTACATTACATGTTTATTACTACAGTTTAGCGTGTTTATGAAAGAAAGGGTGACTTTTTATAAGGCTTGGAACGGATTAGGCTATTTACATGTAAAACACGACTCAGGATACGAAAATATCAGGATACGAAACCGCATCCTGAACGGATTAATTTCGTATCCTGAGGCATCACTGTACTTACATATATATATATATATATATATATATATATATATATATATATATATATATATATATATATATATATATATATATATATATAAGGGAAACTTTTTTTCACAGAGTTGGGACAACACGAAAGTTTTTAAAATTAGAAGACCAAAGTAATATTAGGAAGAAGAAAAAGATGAGATAGAGAAATTTAGATTCGAACTGGGGCAGCAATTTCCCCAAGTTCGAAAGCAATCTTGCCCATCATCAAGTTCCAGCACGAGAATGATATGCCGTGCTGAAGCTCAATAACTTCATCAAGGCATTCTCTCATTAAGAGGAGGAGCCCAGTTGAAAGTTTAATGAACTAATCTCTCTTGAGGAGTGCAAAGAGCATGCCCAAACCATCTTCATGTACCACTCAACATGATCTCATCCACATATGGTTCTTGAGTAATCTCTCTTATTGTTTCATTTCTAATTCTGTCATGCCATTCAACTCCCAATATTCTTCTGAAGGCTTTGTTCTTAAATCTACAAAATCTGTTGGATATAGTTTCATTGTCATACCACGACTCATGTCCATACAGTAAAACCAATCTCACTAATCTTATGTTAACCTGATTTTTATATGTAAACTCAGGTGATTTGATTTCCCAATTTTACCTAACCTTGCCATTGTCTAATTTGCTTATTTCAATCTTTCATTAAACTTCAATTCCAAAGACGCTGAATTAGTAATCAGTTCCTAAATAACTGAATGATTCCACCTCATTTATCCTTTCTCCTTCCAATGATATTTCATCTTCCAGTGCATATTGCTTTCTCATCTTATCTGTCTTTCTTTTATTTATTTTTAGCCCAACCTCATGTGATATTTCATGCATTATGGTAAGCAAGCTTTGCAAATCCTGTGGCGTTTTGCTAATAAAGACAGCATCATCAGCATACTCTAAGTCCACTGACTTCCTGTGACCAATCCAGTCCAGTCCTTTTTCGCCATTCCTAACTGTTTTTTGCATTACAAAATCTACGAGGATACACAACATAGATGACAACACATTCCCTTGGAGTACTCCACTGTTCACTGGAAATTCATTTTATAGGACTCCATTAACATGAACTTTGCACTTGCTATGCTCATGAACAGACTTAATCAAATTTATACTTTTAAGAGGAACTCCATAACAATGCAAGATTTTTGCAAAATTGTTAAGTGCACACTGTCAAAGATTTTTCCAGTCAACAAATGCCATCAAAAGTGGATTTCTGTAATCTACACATTCCTGTACAAATTTGGTCAGTACTACTACTACTTTTTTGAAATCCCGCTTGCTCATCAATCTTTCACTCTAGACTTTTTAAGATGAAGATACTACATATTTTCATGACAACTGACGTAAGTGTGATGAATCTGTAATCATTGCAACCAGTCTAATCACCTAATTTGCCATTTTTACCAACACTCCTAGCTCCCATTCATCAGGTTTTACTTCTTCATACCATATTCTACCAAATAATCTTGTAAGTATTCTAGGAATCAGTTAATAAATGTGTGAGTAGCTTCACTTACAATTTAGTCACAGGTTGATTTAGAGGCAAATTTCACCACACTTCAGCTCTTGTCAGGGCATTTTTGCATATAAATAATTCTCCTTATGTAATGGTGTTACACTCGCATCTGAAAAACATTAGGATATGAAAATTTTGATATACTTTCAAGTGATGTATGGTCTTAAATGACTTTACTGTGAAAGGCTAGAACAGGGAATCCAATATATATGATATGATTACAAAACAAATAACAAATCTGGAAGTAATTTGTATCTTTTCTGAACTATACAAACCTGAGCTCTTTACTATGGTTGATTTTTTGTTTTAAAATTCACTGGCATCCTAACATTGAAGGTCATTGACACCAATAACATCTGTTATAAAGAATATAAGAGTATTCAATTTAAAACCATAAAAACGAGGATATCCTTGAGAAACTTAAATAGCTTTCAGAAGACCTGCGTTGGAAATAAATAAAAAACACAACTGGCATAGTGAAACATATCCTGCACAAGAATCTTGGTAAAGATGAACTTGCCATCTTCACTTCGAGTCTCAAACAGATATCTATTTCTTTCGGTACTATACGAGGGGCATTCGGTTAACAAATACCTCACTATCTTGCAATATGGTTGGTATTGGCCAACCACGAGAAACTCACGTGTCAACTGAGTGTGACGAATGCGGAGACAACAAATAAGTCTTCCACTTTTGAGCCATCATGTTAGACTTCAAAGGAATATAACATTTATTTCTCTCATCATATTTTCATCCAATTGTTTTATATAAAATTTTTACTGTTAGGTATAAAATCATCACAGAGAATTGGGATACCTTCTCGATAGCAACTCAACTGCAGCATTCTTTGCCAGTAAATCGTCTTTCTTATTTCCAGACATACCTAGATATGCTGGAACCCAGGGCAGAGGAGCCAGTACCAAAACCTTTCGACTCCTACTCCGACTCCTCTCTTTTTGGTACCTACGACTCCGACACCTTTATACATTATTTACTCCAAAATCAATTATACCCTGATAATTGCAAGAAATCAAAATATTTCTTTTTACTATGCGTTAGTATACTATTGACATATCTGTGGCTAAGTACCGTATATACTCGTGTAACAGCCGATCTCTCGTATTGTGTGACCCCTCAAATTTTCACCCATAAACTATGATTTTATAATCTATCTCGTGTATCATGCGAGTTACTTTATGAGAAACTAAATTACTATAGACTAACCTTTTTATTCCATTTCATTATTCTATTTTCTACTTCAATGGATTAGAAAATTAATAGACAAGGTTAAAAGTATCGTTAGTAACGTTAAAATCATTGCGTAAACGCATACAGCCACAATAACAACCGAACAAAAAAAACAGTTGTTTCGTTATGAACACTCGAATCAGATAGCAGCTGTTCTGTTTGCATATCAATATTGTACAATAGTAAAAGTATAAAAGACTAACATTATTAAATTACACCCTTATTCATTATGGAGAAAAGATTAAGAAAATGTACTGCCATATACAAATTAACAAGCTGTAAATGAAGGCAAGAAAACAAACAGTATTCATAGTCGCTATTCTGTTAGAGATGGGGGAAAGCTGTGTTCGAAGCGGGGGAAACAAAAGAGAAATTTATGGGGAAGCTAGGAAATAGCAAATCGCATAATTAAATGTAAATGCCGAATTTCGAAGATAAAGTTACAAAGTGTCTGAAAATATGTATTTGTTATAATAGGATATAAACGATTTGTTAATCTTTATAATCAAGTACCTCAGCGCTGATAAAAAAACATAAATTATCGTATCGGCAACATGAATGAAATTGGTTAACCTGTACTGTATATGCGATTTAATTCAACCCTAAATAAGATATGAGAGTATTTCAAATGAAACTACTGAAATTAGTATGCTATTTGTAAAATAATAAATCAAGTAATGATAGTTTCTTTTATGAAATATGAAATATTCTTCGACAGTCTGTCTTAATCAGCTGATTTGGAAAGCGTACAGGAGTGTCGATTGACTTTCAAACGTAAACAATGGAAAGGATTATAATTTGCATGATTTTATTAATAAATATGTTACTAAAATATGAATATTACATGCATTATTGTTGGATAAAGTTAAGCATAACATCAGTTTAAAAAAAAATCTGGGTTTTCTTCAAATAGAGCTGTATTTTTTTTACCCCAGTAAATGGATATACAATTTGAATTATGACGTAGGCTAGTCTAAGAGTGCATTCACTAATATGATATCTCGTGTATGATGCGACCCCCCCCCCCTTAAATTTAGCTTTAAAATTAGTCTTCAAAACTCGCATGTTACGCGAGTATATAAGGTAACTGCCTTTTTTAAATTGATGTCCATTGTACAGTCCTGGTAAAATGAAACTGATGACGACACAGATTGAGGAAAAATAAACCCGTACTCTTATCAAACGAACGTTGTATTATTAAGAAAGCCAGCTCCACCTTGGTAAACATTTTCAATATTCAAAATTAAATGAAAACTGAAACTTCAAATTAATCTTTTTTTAGTGGTATGAAGTCACTAAATAGCTAAATAAATAAAATCACACATATGAAAAAATAAAAATGATGATGTTACTGAACTCCTATGGAATTTGATAAGATTTAAATATTTGTTCTTAGGAACAAAATTGCCTTAGTCAGGTCTTCATTTATTGAAGCCTTTAGATCTGATCTGATCCTTTTCAGTGAAGAAAAGTCTTTCCCCACTGACTTGGGTGGATGGCATTGCTGTCAGAGGTCTAGCTACATCACAGATGACCTTTAGATAAGCTTGGATGGCTTCTTCTACTGTCAATTTCCTAGATCAATCAAACTTTTCTATTTCATTCAAAGCATCAGAGAAATCTTGTTTTAATTTCATCATCTTGGTGGCGGTTGCATCTTCGCTTCGACGATACTTAACATGTTTGTTCTATTGACTTATAGTAGGAATCAAAGTCTACTTTTGCACCATCAGTGCTTTTAGTTTCTTTGGCTGGCGGTTGAGGCGCCTCTGGTTCGTTAATTCCATATCAAAGCTGGTAGCTTTGACATGAGTGTTGCTAGTTCATAGAGTGCCTCTTTTCCTTTAGAATGTTGTTTCTTACATGCCATTTCATGTATCACTCACGCAGTCTTACATTCCACCTTGCTCACAAAATTTACAATTTCACAAATGGACCATCAACTTATGATAATATATTATATAATTTGCCATATAAATTTTAAAAATATACGATAAATGAGCAACTCGCAAGCATAAGTCAGCTGATCTCTCTCTCTCTCTCTAATGTTTATATTGCCTAGCAGCTTCTTTCGATACTATGGTGTTTCAATACTACGGTGCTTCCCTCAGCCCATCTTTATAAGTCCATCATAACGAACATAATCTAAGTGTAAGAAAGTAATGAAATATTTTGAATGAATTGATAAAATTCCTTCTGATGGAAAGACACGCGTTTGCGAACATGGATGCGCTTACTTACATTTTGTTACTGTACACAATCTATCCTTTATTTCCCATTCCAGGGATTGATACAATCATTTGAGATACCAAATTACAACAAACTAACATTTACACTTCATTTCTTTATCACTTCTCCCACTTCAATGGGTTAGAAAATTAAGAGATAAGGATAAAAGTATCGGAAGTAACATTATAATCATTGCCTAAACTCATACAGCCACAATAACTCACCAAAAAGAAAAAAAAACGTAGTTTTGTTTTGAATAATTAAATCAAATAGCAGTTGCTTTGCTTGCATACCGATCATCGTAACACAATAAACAAAGTAGCATAAGACTGACATTTTGACTCTATACTCTTGTTCACTATAGAGAAAAGATCAAGAAAATATACTGCCAAATATAAATTAACAACTGTAAATGGGGACGAAAAAACAAACATTAAAAGGTCAATGCATAATAAGGTACCTGTCTGACCATGGAAGTGCGTGGACTCTCCTATATTGAGGAGTCCGACATCCTCATTCTCCACAATTGATGAGATAATATTGACCCATGTGTTTGCTACAACATCACCCCATAAAGGATGTCTACCATTCATATCTCCAAGTGAGAGAAAAGGTTGAGGGAGTTGTTGAATGACCTCTACTAAATCATCATAAAAAATATCATTTGGATGCAAGTACAAAGACCATATTGTATATTTTCTCCCTATATCAAATTGTACAACCACTACCTGCAGGGGTGTAGGAATAGACAAAGGTATTAGGGGAACATATCGACGAACGTACATGAGACTTCCCCGGGGCTCCCTGCTTGTTGATTATATGTTGTTCTATAGCTAATATACTATCGAGGACTAGTAGTGTTAGCATCAAGCTTACTTTCCAGTAGACATACAATTATGGGGGCAATGTTCATGAATTAGGAGCTTAAGTTCTTCATATTTGGCCCTTAAAACCTGACAATTTCATTGCACAAGGAAGGAGAAAACTATGGATTATTTCTAGAAGACCTCTTGGATGAGGTCTTCCCACTAGCAGTTTTTAATCTAACATTATTATCTGTAGGTTTCTAAAGAAATGGTCTTGATATGCTGGGTTTTACGGTTGGGGTTTTTCTTTGTGTCCTTTTCATCTATTTGTTGAGGCGGATGGTAGACCTCAATTTGAATTTCTGATTTATTCAGTTTATCTTCTGGTTCATTAGAAACATAAACAGACAAAATATCAAATTTATTTGATATCATAACTTTAATGTTTCTAATGGAGGGGGAGAGAGAGATGGAGGTCTCTCTCTTTTACGATTAATATATGGTGGGGTTCTATGTTTTTGCACCTTTCCCACAACAGTTGCATCAGGTAGGTTGGTCTTAAGTGGAACCTCCATCAAATCAGGCAATGAAATGGCTTGAGAGAGGTTTGTACTATTTGTCTAATGGGGGATGAAGGCTGTACAGAAATGGGCAATGCCCTAGTGTTAATACGTACTATTTGTCTAATGGGGGATGAAGGCTGTACAGAAATGGGCAATGCCCTAGTGTTAATACAATGTGGTAAAGCCTCAGGAGATAATATGCTTACCTCGTCATTTGATATTTTATCGGATGGTATATTTCTTTTTCTAGAGCTATTGACAGTACTAAGTTGGTTCGATTTTAATGACTTAGTATAGGTGTTTGATTTACATAAGTCTTTTGGCATGTCCAACACTTATATTCTAAATTTGATTTGTTGACGGCAGCTTCCTCCAACTTAAACAGCCCGCAGCTCATCTGTGGATTTATGATTCGAGTGGCAATTTAAATACCTGGCTCCAAGTGCACACTCTCCAGGGTAAGATTTTGAGCAAATACCAAACATTTTCTAATTTTTGCAAACTTTAGATGTGCCAAAATTTAAAACAATTAAAGCATTGCTGTGGCTTCTGCTTGAATGGACTTACTTTAATCATTTCGTTTTCAATAACAACATGGAAAGGTACATCAGCATCCTGGAAGGTAAGGACTATCATTGATGTTCCTGGGATTTTGTGAGCTTTCCATATATTTAGTGGACACATGGCCAGTATCTCCTCCTTTGTAAATTCATACGGATCTCTTAAAAACTAATCACCTTCCGTGGCTAAAAATTAGGAGGGGTATGACATCTAAATTAATATCATTAGTTGTTTTTATGTTGGACAGTATTACAGACTGTGTACTTAATTTGGTATGGATAAGGAAACTATTTTTTCATAAACGAGATATATCGCCTGGTGCAGTAATTCCTACTTTTTTCTGAACTAATTTGCATATTTTAGAATAATTCCCTGTAACCCCTTTGACTAGGCTATAAGCCACATTGGGGGTTTTGGCTTTCTCTGGGAAACAATAACTAAGTCCGCGTCTTTTTCCAACCAATCCCCAGGCCTATATACATCCAAATCCTTTGGACCTTGTCGCAGAGAGCAGCCGTGACATTAAAGGTATTAATTTTCATATTATTCGTGTTACTTATTGCAGTAAATGCTTCATCATAACTACTGTAATATTTCCATGAAACCCATTTTTCATCTTGAAGTTTCATCC